>NW_022900916.1:15416220-15444064 GCF_012274545.1 Fukomys damarensis
TTCCTTTTTTTTTTTTTTTTTTTGGTACCAGGGATTGAACTTCTTGAGCTTCTGAGGCAGGCAGCATAATCACTGAGCTAAATCCCCGGCCCCTTCTTCTCTTTTTCTTTCATAGCCTTTATTTCCTTAGAACAGTTTTGGGTTCACAGTAAAACTGAGAGGAAGGTGCAGGGATTTCCCACATGCCTCTCCTCCACACGCGCAGCCTTTCCCTTCCATCAAGGAACCTGTCAGAATAGCGTATTTGTCTCTACTGATGAACTGATATTGTCACCCAAAGTTCACAGGCACATTAGGGTTCACTCTTGGGGTTGTATATGCTATGGGTTTTAACCCACACCTGTTTTATTTCATCTGGAAAAGCTTCCCTGGCCTCTGCGTCAAAGATCAGGAGACTCAGCTTACGTGGGTCTGTCTCTGGGCTCTCTTTTCTGATGCACTGAAATATCGCTCTATTCCTCCACACTATCTTACTATCTCGGTCACTTGTAGCTTTCCAGTAAGTTTTGAAGTCAGGTGATATCATTCCTCCAACTTTGTTTTTCATTAATATTGTGTTTGCTGTTTTAAGTCTTTTGCTTTTCATTGTAATCTTTAGGATTGCATTTTGACTGGGATTTCATGGAATCTGTAGACTCAGAAAGAACTGACATCTTGACAATATTCTTTCTCTCCATGAATAATACATTCATGTTTTTATAGTAAAACTCTCAAAAGATTTGTCTATATTCACTGTTTTCCTTCCTTTCCTCTACCTCTCTCTGAGCTCACAGTCATCAACACCAATCCACTAAAATTACTTATCAGGTTCAATGACTTCTATGATGTCAAATCAAATTATAAACCTCTGTCCTCATTTATTTATCACTGGCACCTGACATATCTGATCAATTCTCTCTTGAAAACAATGCCTCATCCAGCTTCCTGGATTCTCTTCTTCCTTGACTGTCCTTCAACCTACTGGCTAATCCTTCTTTATGTCACTTAGTGGCTCCTTCTTACCACTCCTACCACCAAATGTGGTGAGTGCCATAGAGTTATCCTTCGACCTCCCTGTACTATTTCAACTTAGGGCTTTAAAAAGTGGAGTGCTGGAGCTGGATCACCAAAGCTGAGAATGTGGATCTTTCTCCAACTATACATTCACTGAAGTCATGGAAGAAGCTAAAACTTGGCCATACTTGTTATACTATGGGAGTCAGTGATTGCTCACATCAGAGGTAAGCCTACCCTTGCTCCTGAGGACTGGTTATTAGATATTTATAGCAGACAAATGAACTGTATGTTCTCATTCACTAGTATAAGTTTCCAACCTGCATCCCATTCGATTGTCCATCTAACATTTTGCAGTTTAACGGACACAAAATGTCTAAAATAGAATGTTTGATTTTTTGTTCCCTAAACATATTCTTCCTGTTGCTCTACATCAATGAACACTTCATTCTCAGGCCAATCTCCTGGGGTCACCCCTGACTCCTCTCCTTTCACACCTTATCTGTCAATAATCTGTAAAAAACACTTAAAGCACTTCCATCCTAAGACAGACCACTTTCGTGTGTCAGCTGAAGAACTACAAAAGCCTCCTTCTTATTCCCACTGGGCCTTCTACAATCCATACAGCAGCCAGACTCTTCACCTTGATCCCTAGCAGCGCTCCTCATTACTCCAAATAAACTCCAGTCCTTACCGTGACATAAATAACAATGTGAGATCTGACTCCTCTGCTACCTCTCTGTTCTCTTGCTATCCCTTGAAAATGACGTACATGTTTCAAGTTCATGTCTTTAGTACCTACTCTTCTCTCTGCCTGGATTATTCTGCCCCAGATATCCCAATGGCACAGGCCTTCACTTCTTTCACTTTGCTGCTCTGTCTCCTTCTCAGAGACCTCTCTCCTGACTACCCCAGGTAAGACGGCAACATGATAGGCACCGTCATCACTTTCTAGCCCCTGACTTCAGTGGGGTCCTCTTTACTGTGCTCGCCACTCCCTTCCTGACGTGTGGTGCCCCCAACCCTGTCTTCAGAGGACGTGTGCTGGGACTGCAGTGAACGTCTCACTTACAGGCATCTAATCTATATATTTTATGGGGTTTTTTTTTGTATATGCATACTTTTTTTTTTTTTCTTTTTTTCGGTACTGGGGATCAAACTCGGGTCCTTGCATTTGTGAGGCAGGCACCAGAATCACTGAGCTAAATCCCCAGCTATATGCGTATTTATGATTTAATTTGTAAATTAGGTGCAGTGAGAGATTAACAACAATAACTTTTGTACATCTACAGAGTCTCAGCTTACGTTTTTTTTTTCTCTCCTTAGTAAGTTGAGAACTTGTACCTTTTCTCTTAAAAGAGTCAGCTTAAGGCTTCTTTTTGGCTTATCTCTACTCTCACATTCGGGGCCACTAGTAAGTAAAGTAAGAGTTAACTGAACGTAAGTATTGCGATACCACAAGAGCTACAAAGTGACAAATGGGTGGGGTCCTGGGCAGGGCCTGATCCACAGCCCAGGCGGGACAGAGTGGGCTGGTCTGAGACTTTCCCACCACCAGTGATGTGCAATTTAGAACTTCTGAATTGTTCCCTCCTAGAGTTTTCCATTTAATATTCGAATTGGAGTTGACTACTGGTAACTGAAAACACAGAAAGCAACACGGTGGATAAGGGAAGATGTGGGCAAGGGGAGTTATGTATTTACGTGATCATTCGTCGGTCCTCCCTCCCAGGACCGAGAGCTCTGGGAGAGACGGTACGGTACCTTGCGTTTGATGATACATCTCCAGCACGAAGGAAAGTGACTGGTACGTGGCGGCTATTTGGTAAATATGCATTTCTTGAATAAATGATATTTTCGAACAAATATATATGTACACTGAAGTATTTGGAAGCCCATGTGATACAATTATTTTGTCGGTATTTGGAGTCTGTGGGATTTATGGGGAATTTTCCTACTTTATGCTTCACTATTTCTTTTGAATTTTAACAATGAACATTCAAAAGACAGAAAGTAAATGTGTGAACATTGTTTGAAGTAGAAGGACGAAGAGAGCAGAGACTTAACTGATTTTACTGAGTATAGTCTTTGTTCTGCTTTCCAAGTTATGAATAATAATAAGTTTTGCCAAGTGCTCTTTCTCCTTTTCCCTGCTGTTTCACCTTTATTTTCCTTTACTTTTTTCTTACTTTAAATCTCAAAGCTCATATTAGATCCAAATGAGAATTCATAGCAAAGACCAGTGGAAGGAACAGAATTGCACCAAGTCCATTGTGCTTTCCCACTTCAGTCTTTTACATGAAATTCTGGGGCTCTGGAAGAACAGTAAGACCCTGCTAGCCATCTTCCCACACCCTGAAACACCCACAAAAGCACCATTTATGGAGCTGTGTGGGGCAATTCTGAAAGAAGCCATAGTTTTGGCCATGGACAAAGTCCTTCTTCTCTGCCCAAAGCTGGGGTGAATTATAATATCTGTCACGCAGAGAAGTCATCATGCATCTCCTGGCTGTGCCTCCATTCCTTCCAAGCTGGAGAAGAGCCTGCTGCTCTCCACTTTTCCTCTATCTTTGGCTTTTTATACTGCTCCCAAACCAAGATTCGTCAGAGCCTTTTCTGGTTAGAATGGGCACTCTGGCACACAGTCTAGGACACATTGTGGGGACAAAGACACCATCAGATCTCAGATTGGCATCAGTGGGCCAGGGAGTAAGGGCTTCAAAGAGTGGTAAGGAGAGCAAGAGAATTAAAACAGGGACGTCAACAAATGACAACTTTATAGATAGTGATGTACACATGAAAAAAATCCTCTAAAATTTCTGTTTTGAGCTGTTTAAATCTGTAAAACGAGGCAATTACTTTATGTTCTAAGGCATTTTCCAGATGACATTATCTGACTCATTTCAACATGACCTAAGCTTGTACAGTGATGTAAATATACGCAAAATGGACATAAAACTCAGCCTATCAGAGGTTTCCCTAGTGATTTTGCATGTTCAGGAACTTCTGAGTGGGTTTTCTCATTCTGAGAGTTGGCTCAGCCCATAATACCAGACTTACGGTCAAGGCTACCCAATGCCACCAGTTGGTCCAGGTTTTTAACTCTGTGCCTTATCCTTCTGTGTAGACTCTAAGTGCTGAGCTGATTTTTTTATGACAGCAATCAATTTAAGGAGAATCTGTACTCTTTCTACAGATGTCCTCCCCAACTTCCTCTCTGTTTCCCAAATGGTTGTTGGTTTTTAGAGAAGTGAACCTACTTCCTTCCTGAAATTCCCCCTTATCTTCATCCTCCCTCCCAAAGCCTCTCATTTGTTCCCCTTTCTGCAGATAACCCTACATCTTAGGCACAGATCAGCCAGCAACTACCCCAACACAAAGCCACACCCCACCAAACACTTACTGGAACAATGTCGAAATTCAAAGCGGATATGTGCACCCCTGAATTTATCCACAGGAATAGGAAGTTTCAGTAGTTCAGACCACCTGGGACTGTTGTTATGATAAAGCACGAAGGAGTGGTACTCACAAGCTGGCGGCTCGCCAGAGCCAAAAGAGATAAAATCCTAACAAAGAAAACATGCAGGTTAAAGACAGCTCCATTCAAAAATTGTTTAGAAAGTACAGAACAACCACAGCAGCACTGTCTGTTCCCCAAGGAGCACCTCTGTGAAATCACTCCCCTGCCCTTTGTTACCCCATTTCTGTATTTGCTCCTGCAGTTTAGGGCGTTTTAATTCTGATGCTGACTCCCAGGCCATGCTGTGCCAAGGGTGGGCTGTGGTGACCTGTGGGAGATAGCTGCTTGCCCCATTGGGAATTCAAGAGTGCAGCAAAGTTCCCAACCTGCTGAAGTCAAAAGGCTGTTCAGGCCTCAGCGGGTGACTCACTAAGCCATGGGGACAACCCTGTGATAGAACAGGCAGGCGCATTTCTCTACCAAGAGGCAGCTCTGGGAAAATACTTTTCCATAAAGAACCCCTCTATTATCACACCAACTGGGAAGCAGGTCCCCCATCTTCCTGCCCTATTGTGGTTAAAATTAATTCATTTAATTTAAAATGACCTTAAAAAAAAAAAAGAAGAACAACTGCCAAAAGAAAGATTCATCTGTAACACGATGGTAAATGAAAGGAAAAAAATTAAATGACATAAAAATACTTCATTTAAAGAATAATTGCTGTTGGGAAATTATCGATACAGTAAATTAAACAAAATGTAAAAAGCCTTTTTGTTTTGCTATTTTATATTCTGAGAAGCTTTTTAATGAATTTTTTAAAAAGAAAACTATGTAGAGAGGAGAAGAAAAGACTGCAAATAAGAAATTAACCAATCATATTAAAGATGAAGCCATAGCAATTATGTAGAATTACTTACCAAAAAATATCCATTATCAACGTACCTTTAAGGTCTGGCCACTACTATCTACAATGAACATTGTAACTTCCACATTTCTGGCCACACTCTTCCCTCCTTTCTCAAATTCTCCTCTTTCTATGGTGATATATAAATCATTCCTCATTTCACCTATTAGGAAAAGAAAATTAAAACATGCTTTCATAAATTAGAAAATAAAACAAATTTCTCTATCAAGAAAAACCTTAGTTTATAAAGTATAAATATGTTTATACTTTTATAAAAGGGTAACCACCCTCGCTGCCAATATCCAAGAAGAATAAAGGCAGCTTCTGCTAGTCTGAATTCGGAACACTGCAAATGTGCATTTAGGTGGTGAATACCGGGGCCGAGTGGAAGTGCTGTTAAGTCTTACCAGTTTTCAGTATTTCCCTTGTTTCAATGATGAAGTGTGATTACAAAATGACAGTCTAGCAGAGGTGGCTCACAGAAACCAGTATTACTACTTTATAGTCACAGCACTGTAGAGAAGAAATACCTAAATGGAATAAAATGATAGGACTGCAAAGAGTCCAATTGCAATTTAAGTCTTTTCCAAAATTCATGGGCAAAGTGATCTCACTGCTGGAGGAATCCAGATTAGTGCTTTATGAACACAGATGTAGAATAACTCAGCCATACAGACAAACTCAACTTAATATTTCATACCATCAAACTATAAAACAAATGAGAAAGGCTCTATATTCAAACTGACATTTTCTAGGCACACATAAACCATCTATATTTTTCTCTGTTGGTGATTCATACTTGAATGCCTTTTAATCTTACCCCTTTTGATTATTGCCAAGAAAAAGAAAGAAAAAACTGGTGCCAACTAGCAAACTTGGGCTAACAGCATGCATTTACGTCTCATAAGAATTAAGTGGCAAATGGACAGAATACAGAAAATTAAGCAAGCAAAGAGCTAAGACTTGAAAATTTCGGAAGGTAAATGTTGGTGAGATGGCCTGGCTGAATTTACTTTTACTTAACATAGTTCTCTGAAAAATCATATGTAACAGTTTTTGTTCCCATAAGGAAGCAAGTCACCCAAAGGAAAAATGACCATATATGCAAGTCCACAAATAAGAGATTTATAAAACTTCCTGATCGAAGTGTACACAAGATAAAGGACACAGTTATTCATGACCAAAGGAACACAGCAGGCACCTAATCACCTTTACAAAGCGAACTCTCTGTGATCACACTGCTCATGGTGACCTGGGCTGACTAGAAAATAGATGGGCATAAAACAGACAGGTTGAGTGAATTCTAAGAGGGATTATAATTTAACCAACCTTCACCCAGAGTGTATAAAATATACATTAGTGGGAACGATTGATACAGACGTCTCTGGTTTCTAAATTTCAGTATTTTCATAAGCTCATAAAAACCAACTTAGAAAAGCAATATTTAGAAACCTAAAAGAAAAGCAACTATTTAAACACATTAAAAATTGTATTTATGTGCCTTGGAAATTTTTCACTTTAACTTTTTCAAACTGTAAAAATTTTTAGTGACTAACCCCAGAAATATTATAAATTTGCCAGGTTTTTAAAATAAATAACTCATTTCATTTTATTACTACATGGATATCTTTCAGTCTCCATGGGAGATTATTTCTAGGACACCCTGTGGACAGCAAAATTCATAGATGCTGAAGTCCCTTATATAAAATGGCACAGTATTTCCATATAACCTACACACATCTTCCTGTATATTGTAAATAATCTCTGTATTACTTATAAATCGGATACAAATGTTATATAAATAGTTGTAATGTTTACTGAGTAATAACAAGATTATATGTTCTAGACAGGCATATCTATCTATATACATATATAGATTTCAATACACACAGAAACACACACAGTATTATTTATTTTTAAATTTCCATTATATGATGAACAGCAAACTCACAGATTTTGTCCTATGAATCCAGCAACTTTGACAAAGTGATAACTGCACACAGGCTAATTCAACTACAGGTTTGGGAGGAGACCTGACAACACTTTTCCCAGACAGACTTGGCAGGTAAGAACATGACTTTCAGATTAAGGTATCTTACAACAGAAGATGTTAGCCAAGTTCTTTTGCTTCTTGGACACATCTTATAAATGTACTATACACCACATGCTGAGTAATGACAAGGTTCGCTATAGGAGTTTTTTGTTTTGTTTTGTTTTTTGTACTGGGGAGATTGAACTCGGGACCTTGCACTTGTGAAGCAGGCAGCGGATCCACTGTGCTAAATCCTGAGCCCTAGGAGTTTTTACCTTAGGGATTTCTCATACTGAGGAACCATCCAGGGGTAAGCTGTCCTGAAAGGTGAGCACTGAGTGCTTCGTGGGTGGGTGCTTTGCACTTTCGAGGTCTGGAAGTCACTGCCACTCCCACTTCAACAAAGGCAGGGGGCATGAGGGAGGTCTGCAAGGTAACCTGCTTCCCAGTATCTACAAGCCAGGCACACAGGAGGGAAAGCAGGACCAAGTACCGCCAGCGTCACAACACTCTTCTTCCTTGTATTACTTAGCAGATATTTCTTGAGCACCTCTTCCTAAATTCTACTCTAGGCCTATTAGATTCAGCCATTGAACAAAGCAAAACTTACAGATTCCTACAGAGGTAGGTCATCAGTAAACAGGCAAAATACATAATATACTGAATGATGACTAATACTGTGGATAAAAGTAGGACACAGGGAAAAGAGGGATAGGGAACAGGGAGTGGGAAGAGAGGAGTCATATTTTCAACCGACTAATGGGAGGAGGCCTCAGAATGAGGGACCTGAGCAAGCAGTGGTATGTTCCAACAAAAGAGTGAGGTCATCAAGGACACTAGATTCTCAGTGCCATCCACAGTGCCTCCTTTGCTTGTAAGTTAGCTGCACCCTTCTATCTCTCTCTTGCACAAGAGAGTCTGCGCATAAATATGCCTGAAAGCCAGAGTCACAGGACCATCAGAAGAGGGAGAGATCTAGGTTCTGGTCTCCCTGCTTCTGCTCTGTGAGAAAGAGCTAGATAGCACAATAGAAACCCATGGAACTCAAATTCTTTGTTATTAAATGGGAGTGGAGCACAGGTAGAAGACAGGGCAGGAGAGGTGGTACAAAGGACTGGATGACTTTGCTATGTTATGCTGGTTCTGTTTTGCAGATCTTCTGGAATAAAGAAAGCACATTCAGAAATTAGAACACTTATCTAGAAGCTTTACAGTCTCTTCCCTCAACCCTCACCATTCCTGTATGCCCCTTTATCTCCTGCAAATCGTTTAGACTAAAGCAAGGTTCCTCTGAACAGAGACCACGCCAAGAAGAACACATCTCCTGGACAACATTCTGCATATGCCTCTCCCCAGGAAGACTGCAGCTTGCTGTGCTCCACTACTGCAAAGTGCCACGTTTTGCCAAAATATGCAGGAGAAAGCTGAAACAAGTGCTAATTAAAATCAACACATTTGATGGGCTCTGGAGAAAACTAATAAGCCCAAATAGTATTAGGAAAGCATCTTGGGTAATTAAGAGAGAAGCCATAAAGTGAATATCAAATGGAGTCACAGCACCAGTGTGAAGAGCTATTTTTTTGGCAATGTTTATTAATACCTCACACCTCTCAAATTCATTACTCTGTAAATCTGATGTGTGTGACACTCTCTTCTCTTTAACAGGCTCACTGGCTCAAAAACCTGTATACACTGAAGGATCCTCAAAATATTGTAGACAAGACAGAATGAAGGCCGTAAATGTGAGAACAAAGTCAAACGAGTTCGTGACTACAGTAAATGGGCTGATCAATGGCTTGACCTAAGCAAGCAAGAGGTTCCCATCAGGAGATAAAGTCTTGATCCCTGATTCTGTCCTCTGAATGCTTTGAATGTGTGCTCATCACATGACATAAACTACAGCACACAGCCAAAGGACCAGCCCAGTATCTGACCTGAGCACTTGTTAAGGTTTACGGAAGTGGGGAAAAAAGTGTCCTGTCCTTTAATTAAAATGCAAAAGATACCATATAAATGATTTAGAATTTTTCTGTAATTTTAAAAGATTATCGCCAGGGATTTAAGTTCAGTGGTACTGCCACCTGCTTTGTAAGTGCAAGGTCCCGAGTTCGATCCCTGGTACCAAAAACAAATATCAAAAATGGTGATAATGATTACAAAGATGACTACAGTATTACATGTTGAACATCCTTCTGGCGAAAATCTAAAACTTTTTTTTTTTTTTTTTTTTTTTTTTGAGACAGGGTCTCACTATGTAGTAGAGACTGACCTGGAACTCACTATGTAGCCCAGGTTGATCTCAAACTCACAGCGATTCTGCTGCCTCAGCCTCCCAAGTGCTGGGATTACAGGCGGGCACTACCATGCCTGGCGAGTAAAACTTTTAAGTGCTCAAGTGACTCTCAAATAATTTCAGATTTTGAAGCATTTCAAATTTCAGATTTTTAGATTACAGAAACTTAATTGGTGAAGTCTGAAAATATTTTGAAATTAAAAAAATAAAAACCAACTCTGAAATAGGAAACATTCCTATTCCCAATGATTTCAGACAAGGGCTATTCAACTGGAATTAGTAATCCTAGTACAAAGAGTAGCATCAATGCACTTTACTGAGTACCTGCTACATTTCTTTGTACAGATCTGTAAGCAGAATCTCTTGTTAAATCCTCACCTTTACTTTATAGGAAGGCACTATCATTTATCTTTTGATGTTCAACTTTTATTTTTTTTGGTACCGGGGATCAAACTTGGGACCTTGTGCTGGTGAGGCAGGCAGCAGAAGCACTGGGCTAATTCCCCAGCCCTTTAGTTTATCTTTTATAGACAAAGAAAATACAGACTGAGAAATGTGTCCAAGGTATTATTAGTAACCCCACTTTACCTATGAAAAAAATGTATCTCAGAGAGTGAGCACAGCCATCAGCTAAGCTAGTGCAAGTCAGCCTTTGTCACCACAAGTGGCTCGAGCTTGGAAGGTGTTAGCCCTGTGTTACTGTGCACTGGTCGGGCCAGTGTTGGAACCAGGCACCGTTTTTATAGGACAGAGACAGGGTGATGTGATGATGTGCTCTGGGTTGTTACAAATATTCAAGTACAAGCCAGAAAACTACCATCAGGGACCATGAGGAAGAAGTCCATGCACTACCTGGCTGGGCTAGATGGTCCTTCATGTGTGTGGTAGACAGAGTATGATTCCTCCTCCCCAAAGATGACCAGGTCCAAATCCTTGGAACCTTGGATATGTGACCGTACATGGCTAAAGGGACTTTGAGGATGTGATTACATTAAGGATCTTAAAATAGAGAGATTTTCTTGGATTACTCCAATATAATCGCAAAGGTTTTTAAAAGAGAGGGGCAGGGTTGTCAGAGTTAGAGAAGTGGATCTAATGAGGGAACAGAGATCAGAATGATGTGGAACCACAAGCTAAGAAGTGTGGGAACCTCCAGAAACTGGAAAAGGCAAGGACATCAACCCTCCCTTGTTCCATGAGAAGAAAATGCAGCCTTGCCAGTCTATCACACTTAAGCAAACTGTGACCTCCAGGCTGTAATGTAATGCATTTCTGTTGTTCATGGTGATTTGTTACATCACTCACAGGAAACCAATACAATGTGCCTTTCACATCCAATTTCTATCATTTCATGACTCCTACAAGGAGGAGGAAGCGATCTGAGCCTAGTGGTACAGGCCTGCAACCCTGGGAGGCTGAAGCAGAGGATTACAAGTTTGAGACTAGACAAGCAACTTACAAGACCTACAGAGACCCTATATTTAAAAAAAAAAAAAAAAGAGGGCCAGAAATTTAGCTCAATGGTTCTGCTACCTGCCTTGCAAGTGCAAGGTCCCGAGTTCATCCCTGATATCACAAATTAAAAGAAAATAAAAATAAAAAAAAAGAGGCAGGGGAGAAAGGAAGAGAGATAAGACTCACAGGTAACTGAAGACTAAAGCAGACCACAGTCAGGGAAAATATCTGGATGGCTTGAAAAATGAGCTAATGTTATTCTTTACATCTTTTCTCATAGAGTATACTCCAGTAAGGCTTATCAATTTTTTTCTGTCTGTTCTACTTGTTTTACTTTGTTTTTAGGAGAGCATAAAAAGGTACTGAAGACTTGGGGGAGTACCTTTTAAACTTGTGCGCATGACAGTCGAGCATACAAGAGCAACTAAGAGAGCAGCACCTGCGACAGGCTTTGCAGAACCATTCTGTACGGGGGCAAAGCAGGGGTGGGCTGTGCTCCCCTGTGGCCGTCACACTCTGGGGCAATGCGTGAGAGCCAGAAGGGAGTGGGAGAACCCTGCATCCTTGGGTGCCTGGAAGCGCCACCCCCTCCCCTCCTCTATCGGGGCTGGGACAAAGCCTCAGGGTGACGTGAGGGAACCTTTGCTCCCATCTCTCTTCAGTGCCCATGGCATACACTGGCTGAAAGACCACCACCTCTCCCCATGATCAGGGGTTCAGCTCTAAACCAAATGGCTGCCACCATACCTGATGGAGGCTCAGTGACCTAGACAAGAAGGTAGAGAATGTTGGTTAGATTAAAAATATATAGTTAATTAAGTATATAAGTAATTAATTCCATCTGTTAATGTGCATTTCTCTCTCATTAAGTACTAAAGAACAATACTTGTATTTAAAGGAATGAAAGTGCTTGCTTTCTTAGACATGAGGCACATATATCTATAATATCCCAGCCCTAGAACTCATTATCCAGACAAATGACTTGCAAAACAAATTTCAATACACCCTGAGGTCAATATCAAAACCAGCTCTCAAATCTCAGCTCCCTCCTTCTCCCTATTACTCTGCTGTTTTTATTTAATCTTTTTTAGGGTTACAAGCTTCAAAGACCTACTAAAAATACCAGAAGGCATTAATGACAAGTTCCCTAACGAACAGTGACAGTGTAGCCAACTGCTGTGTGGGAGCAAGTCTCCAGAGGAACAAGGTACAGGCAGGGAGATCCTGATGGAGACGGGACCGCCTGAAGGAATCCTACATTTCAGAGGAAGACTGGACATTCAAGGAAAGGGGTGGGGTAGTCAGACTTTCTGGGACCTCCCAGATCCATCAGTCAGCTTTGTTCCACTATGCTTTGTGGATGGAAACAAGACCTTTCTGGTACTCAGCCATGGCCCAGGTCTGCTTTGCACCGTCTGTTAGACCACTTAGGGTCAGGTCAGGCCGTCCCATACTGTAACTGCTGCCACATGTGGCATCTGAGCACTTGGCTGCAGAGAGCTGTGCTGCAAATGTACAATGCTCCCTAGCTCTCAGACGGAGGCTGAAAACAGAGTGAAAATAGCTCATTAGAAAAATTTTATATGGATTATCTATCAAGATGATAATATTTTAGATGTATTAGGATAAATAACAAGCACAGTTACAGTTAAAATTAACTTCACCTCTTTTTGTCACTTGAAACAAAGTAGCTGTTAGTAAATTTAAAATAGCTTTTGTGGCTCACAGATTTCTAGCAGCAATTTAAATATTTGTTCTGCTGACCATTCCACTGACTCAGAGACCAGACCAGAGAAGTCCCTTCTGATTTATATGGCTTTTAGATCACATGATAGCGCTTCTCAGAAAATGATTTTTCTTAGTTGGAAATGGACAGCCTAGGCCATAAAATGCTGATTGACTCTCAGTCCAGAGAAGGACCAAAGAGACTTCCTGATAGCTCAACAGCAAGACAGATCCTTTCTTCACACCAGGGGATAACCTAGAGATCTGCCTGCACAACAGCAAGACAAAGAGCAGAATCTGTTGGCATGGCTTCCCATTTCATAGAGTTCAGCACTGTTGTGTCCTAAAACCCTAAGACAGTGTTACACGTTCCTTTCCATGTCCAGAGCACAGATAATTCTCTCTGCAGATTATGTTGAGGAACTTGGTACTCTTGGAATAAGCCTTTGCTTCACCTGTCCTGACCCCTATCAGAACAGTACAGAAGGACAAGTCTGGAAAATAGAGAAAGAAAATGCCTGCAGGCAGCCCATGTAACACGGTGATTAGAAATGTTATTCATAAACATGTTCTCAGCTCAAATCTTCACTCAACTCATGAGAAGTAGCTGACAAGTCTGAAAACAACAAAAGAAAACAGAACAATGACTTTGTGTTTCCCAATGTAAAAAATTCCAGTGAGTTTTAAATTTGCTTTCAGTTATTTAAGTAACCACATCTCTTCTTTCTCCAACTAACTGGAAAGACTAAAAGGAAAAGGGGAGAAGAAAGAGAATGAAGTGTTGGTCAAAAATTCTCTTGCGGTGCCCAGCAAAGCAGGCCTGGGTCAGAAAGGGTTGCCTTTCTGAGCAGGAGGAACCTGGCATCAAAAGGTGGTGCCAGATAAGGACCTAAGCAAGTCTCACTCCCTGGAAAGTTCATTTCCACCACTAAAGCCAGACAAAAGCTACCTAAGCATGGCACCTCCCAGACAATTACTCATCCAGTGAAGTGTCATCTTGCTTTAGAGTTTTCCATTTCTCAGTGACACTGTCCAGAGACCAAGATGTGGAATTCTTCTAGCGGCTGGCTGCATTCCACTCTAAAATATGTTTTTTATATTAGATTTGCCCATCAATTTGCTTCAGTGGGATGAAATTTTTTCTCTTTTGTTGAAGAGGAAGTACCCATTATTTATAGCAACCAAAGGAAACAATGAACGGTTGCAAGAGCCACTGAATAGCACATCACCCATAAACAGATCTATAAACAGTCATTTTCAACAAAAGTTGCACGAGCTGCTCAGGCAGACTGGGTCACCAAGCTAGGTCAGGTCACCTCACGGACCGTTCCTGGCTGTTTTCTCAGCCTTCCTTGCATGAACAACTCCCAATCAAGAGGTCATGACACAGTGCAGTCATGTGAGACCCCTGTTCATGGCAGTGCTCACAGTGGGCCTCATGGCTATGCCAGGGGCTCTGCTTGCTTTTATGGGACTTTAGAGCATCGTATCACAGACAGCTAAGTTAGACAGAAATTAAGATGTAGTCAGAGGGACTGGGCCCTTGAGGAAGTCAACACAAAAAGATAAAGACATCAGGATTGTGGCTGGAGGTGAATCTGAAGCGAGCCAGTCCTCAATAGCCAGGCCTGAACGCTTCCCTAGAAATAAACAGCAACTTGAGATTATATGGTGATTAGCACCACCTGGTCCACTGGCCCAGCTGGGCCTCAGACACACAGGTGGTGCTTAGAACATGTGGACTCCCTCACTCTCCAAATTGTCTTTGCTCTTTCCATACCCCTTCATTACGTGACTCATGTCCTATTGGATCATTAGAGATAAGCAGCTATACAGTACTTGTAATCCTGTAAATTGATTGTAGTTGGATCCACATTGTGCCCATGTTGTGACTTTGCTGTACAAATTACCCTTGAAAAAGGGTCTCGGCGACCATCCACTCAGGACCCCTCCTAGAAATCCAGTAGCCACTCTTCTCTCCTTATTTCCAATGAACAGACATTTCTCATACAAAGAAGTAAAAGCAGCAAGAAAATATATGAAAAAATGTTCCACATCACTGGTCATTCGAGAGATGCAGATGAAAACAACACTGAGATTCCACCTCACCCCACAAAGAATGGCTGCGATCAAGAAATCACACAATAACAAATGTTGGCGGGGTTGTGGGGAGAAAGGAACCCTCCTCCATTGTTGGTGGGAGTGCAGACTAGTGCAACCACTATGGAAATCAATATGGAGATACCTCAAAGAGCTTGGACTGGAGGTTCCATTTGACCCAGCCATCCCTCTGCTGGGTATCTTTCCAAGAGAACTAAAAGAATCCAATAAAACTTTCTTAACTTCCTCCTTTGGTTCTTGACTTCATGCTTTGATGTGAGACCACAAACTCGGCACATTTGACATCTAACAGGCCGGGAGTTATATTTTTCCACATCAGTCTCACTTTTAAAAAATACTGTCAACAACAATAGGGCCGGGGATTTAGCCCAGTGACGCCACCACCTGCCTTGAAAGCACAAGGTCCTGAGTTCGATCCCAGGTACCAAACACACACACACACACACAAAATACTGTCAACAACTTCAGACTACTTCATTTGGTCTACTTTTCCTCCCTCTTCTTGGTTGTAGAGGTGGGAGAAGCATTATTATACAACATCCAATCTGTCATCGTCTAACACACAGAAAAAGGGACAGAAGCGCATTCCCATGAAAGACCAAACTCACCACAATTTGGTAACGGATAAAAATTAATTCCTTGGTTTGTTAAAAGAAGAGCAGACTATGTCAAACAAATTTTATACAGTATAACCCACAATAACTCATATCGCTTAGTCCACCTCTGAGATTAGAATGGGAGTCTTGACAAGGAAGATGAAAAAGACAAAAGTGGGAGGTGAAGCTGACTGCATCCTCTCAGCGACAGAGCAGATGCTAATTCTTACAAAAGCAAGAGGACAATGACTTGGGGGATGTGGGCCTGGAGTCCTTAGCTGCAAAAATCCTGTTGGGTGTCACCTCCGCAGGAGATCTTCAGTAAGAGAAGCATTCTGTGGCTCTCCTCACCTCCCCCAGGACTCTTCCCTGGACTTTAATACCCTGAGGGTTCAACAGCTGTTCTCATAAGCTCCACTGCTAACTCCTTGCTCCAAGCCACAATTACACTGCCTGGGTTACTCTAGAAGCCTCCACTGTACTCCACACACACTCCGGTGTCCCGGCGTGTATCCTCCCCAGTCATCACATAGCAACCACAGTGATCCAGCGACTCTGTACATCAATTTCTTATACCTCTGCCTGAAACCTTCCCCTTGCTCCTTCCTCCACCCAAGCGTTCAGAGCGATCTACAAGGCGCCATCCCACTCCCCTTGCCATACTCTATCTGGCCAAGCTGGTTTTCCTGGAGTTCTTCACATACGCCAACCATTCTCCTGCCTCAGGCCCTCTGCACTTTCTCCTTTGCCTGGAATGCTCTTGTTCTGTGCTTTCCCCACGTCCTTCTCACCCATTTCTTACCTAGTGACAATTTTAATCCCTCAAATACTGTCACTTCAGGTGTTCTTTAGTTTTTCAGTAATCCTGTTCATATTTTACTTAGACATTTATTATGATCTGACTCAATGGAAAGCCAGCTCCAGAGGGAAAGGATTTTCTTTCTGTTGTTTTTACTACGGTATCCTCAATTTCTAGAAAGCATCCTTTGGCCTACAGAGAGTACTAAATATATCTGTAGAATCAATAAGTTAATCCTTTACCTTTTTGTCCCTTGCCGAACACTGATGCTCAACCAATGCTTGCTGCCAGAACTAAGTCAAGTTCCACCAAGTTGCTCACCCTTGTTCCCCACCCAGCAGGTCACTGTTCTTGCCCAGCTCCTCAGGCTGTGCATGCCAACCCTCTGTAAAACCTAGACAGCCTGAAGACTGTACAGGAGAAGGCTCTGAAAACCTTGCTCTGGGTGAGAGATGAGGACCAACTCACTGCAAAACTCATCAGTTTCCGTAAACTTGGCACTGATTCTACAGTGTGACTCTTTCATGCCCACTTCTTCCTGCTCAGAAAATAAGAACTTTTAGGGAGTCTTTTGATCTGAATCATACACTGTACACAAAGAGGTCTCAAAAAGGTATAGAAAGATATATGGTGTTTTCATATGGCTGCTTATTTACATGAACAGATACATATTTACAATGAAAAATCCTCTGAGACATGCCAGCTTTGGCTCAGTGAGTGTTCTTATCAAACCCTATCAGGAAATACTCTAAGCAACTTCACTGACATTTTCCAGCAAAGGGTCAAGTACTTTCCGAATGCTATTTCAGTTTTTGTTGTTATCACGGTCATTACGCAATGAAGCCATAGCTCCCACAAGTCACTTACATGAAGGTCATCAGAATGTAAAGATCTTTTGCTTATTATCACATACCTCATTTCATTCTTCAGCTTGGCCATGTGGACTCTTCAAAGGTGAACATCTGAAAAACCTCTCGTATGTCAAAAATAGACAACACACTTATATTTCATCACTTTGTTCCATCCCAAAGTTACCTACCAGGCATGATAATATTAGAAAAACCCAGCTTCCTTGTCATGGACACTCCATGAGAAAATACGGATGAGTATTCTCTTCTGATCTGCTCAACGTCTCCATGCAAGAGCTGCAGAGAAACCGCTAACCCTAGAACAAACAAGAGACGTCCACATTAGAACTGGGTGAATGTAAATAGAGTGAATGGGAACTCAACCGCTTCAACAAGCCCAAGACAGCCCCAATTTTAAATCAAGGGTTAGCATCCTCACAAAATTAACAGAAACTGTAGGAATCATATCTGGACACCGCTTTTCCTTTGTCATCGTGAGAGTTTCCCCATTTCTAAGGAAGCTCGCAACAACTGGAGAAGCTTGAGCAGTACGCTAAGAGGAGGAAGCCTAGCGTGAGCCCATGTCCGCTCCACCAGCCGCTGCCAGGTGGACCACAGCCCTGAGCCAACTCCTCCCCAGCAACACACATGCAAACTGGAATTTTAACTTTCATCCTACTCTTTAAGACCTACAAACAATGACTTACTGAATATCAGAAGCATGAACATAAATCTTAAAAGACATAATAAATAACGCAAGAATTTTAAGGATAGTGTTGGAAATTTTTCTTAAAATTTAAGCAACAAACATGATCACAATAAAATCAGGATTACATTCTTACTATTATGTACAGAAGTTCATGATGTATTACTTTTTATATAGGAGTTTGACAAACCAAAAGAATATAGTCAGCAAAGCATTATGTTTTACATTTTTATCCCAGTTATAGTGACATTATCACAGTGGGAAATACCGAAGATCAATGAAACTTTTCCATACATCATTTCCTTAATTTTCAGACAAGAACTACAAACAGGAATTACTCTCACATCTTTATGAATATGTTTGCACATACACACACACACACACACACACACACATATACATATATACATATACATCGCAAAGACACTGCTTCTTGTTAAACTTTTAATTTCCTTCTTCCCCTTTTTTCTTATTTTAAAATAAGGCAAAGAAGTCCCTCACATACTAGCAGCCAAAAATGAGGCTAGTCAAAAGAAATTTACTTTCAAAAATGTTAACATCCTTTACTTGAACTCAATTTAAAAATTAATCTGGGGGCCGGGGATTTAGTTCAGTGCTGCTGCCTGCCTCACAAGCACAAGGTCCTGAGTTTGATCCCCAGTACAAAAAAAAAAAAAAAAAAGAATGAATCTGAAGGGTGAAGTCGAGATGATAAATCTGACCCCTAGAAGATGTTCAAGCCAACCAATATTTAGCATTTCTGTATTTATTATACATAAGTTCTCATTTTACAGTACTACAGCACTGTCTCAAAACAAAGGCATAAGAAACATCACAATCACATAGCAATGAAAAACTTTCCCACACATTTTGACCAAAATCATCCTGTTAGTCTCTCTTAATAATACCAGCAAATACATAGTAACAATAAAAGCAGTGTTTCATTTGTTTGCTTGCTTTTCAAAAGGGACAATAAAAACAGCAAAGAACAGGGCCACAACTACACGACTGTGTCTCACAGTTTCCACTGTGTGCATCTAACAGAATATCGGTCTCAGACTTGAGGTGAGAATTAGTAAGTCTGCCACATATTCAGAACTTTAAATCTGCGTGCATCATTACCTCACTGTCCCTATCTACCTCCCGCCTTTGCCTCCTTCATTCTGAGTTGGGTAACTGAAGGCCACAGAATGGAGGCTGAGAATGTCTGTCCTTCCAAACCCGGTGGGAAGGAGTAGTGGAGAACAAGCCATCGGGATGATTTGGTGGAGGCAGCTACTGGTGTTGCTTTGGGCTAGTTTGTGTGGCACTACGGGTCCCTTTCACAGCCCAGAGGCAGAAGAATAAAGACACATTAAGGTGCTATGACCCATCTGTCCAAGTAGCTACCCCCTGCACATGCTCTTCCACTACCCCCACCTCATCACTGCTGCCTCTGCTCTCCTCACACTTCTGTCCTTTTGCCTTCAAAATCCTCACCCAAACCACCATCACCATCTTTAGCAGAGCAGCAGCAGTTACTTCTTCTGGAGAGAATGATGTTAAATATTCCCAGTGTAATATATAAGCAATGATTTCAAACAAAGAAAAAGATGGATTTCACACAGTTCTTGAGATCCTATGGTTTTTGCAAGTGAAGATTATCTTGCTGGGACTTCTCATGAAAGAATATGTTTAGAAACATTTGCAACATTACATAGTATGTATAAAAGAAGAGAAAAAAAGTCAACAGTAATGAAAAATCAAATATTATGCTATTCAGGCTATTCAGGATAGGGGCTGGAGCAAGGAAAGCTGACCAGGATTCTTGTTTTGCTCTATGGAAGCCAATATTCATTTAACCAGCAGTGATATTTAATTTTATGTAAGGTAGATTCTTTCCAGAAGATAAGGCAAAAGAAAAGAATTTTAGCCAGAGACATGAGCAATTTCAGCGAAAAAGCTGAAATAAACTTAAAAAGACATGAAAAGGATAAAAAAATATTATTTAGGAAAATACATGGGGAAGAGAGAGAGAAATAATGGGCAGAAAAAAATCATCAGTGTTCCCTAAACACCAAGAGCCAAAGAAGAGAGAGTGGAAGACAGATAGCATTTAGGAGATAGGAGAAGGGAAACAGCCAGCAGATACGGGCAGGAACGCTGGAGCAATGGAAATACAGGCAAAACAATGTAGAGGAAAGCAAAGTCAGGCATCCTATAATTTTAGGTGTCCCAAATTTTAGGTTACATCCTAAAATTTTGATAGGTTTCAACTTGAATTTTTAGAAAAGTACAGATTTACAGCTGCGATGTTTTAATTTTATTTATGTAGCCCAGTGGTAGTGCCTGGCATGGGGAGGCACCACCATTTGGAGTTGACCCAGTTATTCAGACAACCAACTCTGGAAAGGTCACGGCATGCAGCGACTGACCACAGCACAGCTGTTCTGCCCAACTGTCTCCTCTCACCATAAAGGAACTACAACATTTACTGTTTTCACAGCAGCGAGGGTGTACTTAGAGTAAGACAAACAACACAAGCAGAAAATGTGCCCGTGGTGAGTCCACAGGTGCCCAGCCTTTGAACATCCACTGTGTCCTATTTATTTTTCAACTGGGTAAAATATGATCCTATTTTTACAGTGTCCTTAATTATCATGACCATAAATCAGGAGGTTGGATAAATGAGTCACCAGAACAATAAGAAATAACATTAAGATTAAGAAGCTTCTCATCACTACAAAGAAGAATCTTAGCAAATATTTACATATTCCTTCTAAAAAGGTGAACTCGTAGGTTGAAACAGAGAGTACAGCGATAGTTGCCAGGGGGTGGCTAGGGGAGAGGAGGAAACACGGGATGGGAAGGTTTGTTCAAAGGATACAAACTTTCACTTAGGACGGTACATGTGGAGAGCCTACAATGACTATAAATGTATTAAAAATGCATTAGTAATATAATAATACTGCATTTCAGTTGTACCTACTTGAAAATTGCTAAGAGATCTTAAATGTTCTCACCACAAAAAATATGTGTGGTGATACATATGTTATTAGCTTCATTTAATCATTTCACATGCATAAACAAGTACACTGTACAACATAATCATACACTATTCTCCTTTGCTAATCATACATTAACAAAGTCAGGAGGAAAAAGAGACAGATATTTACCTATTCCAGTGTCCTGAAATTAGCCCCGTCCTTTCAGGCCTAGTCATTTATGACACTGAGCATTACTTTTTTCGCATTCTCTACTTGTCACCCTTCTTCATCGTCTAGGCCATCCTGCTAACTCCAGGGTGGGACAAGTTTCAACATTACGCCTGTACTCTTTACCTCACTCCTGCCATACTTCACACTGCTCATTACAGACAGCAGCAACTTATGGCTTGAGAGGAAGGTGGACGAGGGGTCTATAGGGATGCTGACAACAGGGTTCCTCATCCTAAGGGACTGATAATCTAATAACGAAAGACACAAATAAATAGAATAGAAAGCAGAATGGGTCAGTGTAGGATAGGCATATTAGAATAAGGAAAAATTTTTACTGAAATAAACTGAAAGTTGAGGGGAAATGTTTTGTAGGAATGATAACCCATAAAACAAGCTTGAAAAACGAGGTTAAATTTTAAATTTCATTGATATAAATAATATTTTATGATCACTTTTTCTAGCCCTTGATGTAAATACTATGATAGTTAACTGAATACATCAGCTTGAGTAAGAAATGGCCAACTCGACTGGATCAGCATAGCTCTGGTGTGGCTGAATGGATTTACCGAAGACAGAAGACCTACCCTGGGTGTGAGTGGCACCAACCAATAGGCTTGTACCCTAGATGAAATAAAAGGGGAGCAACAAAGGAAACCTGGCTTTTCTGCGAAGGAGCTCCAGTCCTCACCTGCACCCTGATGTTGACTCCTGCCGTCCAACTCAGACTCCAGCTTTCCAGTGCATCCCCTCCAGCCTCCTGATACAGATTCACAGGGCACACTCAGTGAGCTCCAGGCCTTGACCTCTGGATCCTTCAGATCTCCAGCACACAGACAGCCCTTTTGTACTCTTCCACACCTGACTGTGTGGGTGGCTGTTGTAAGCCTACCTTGTAAATCCTAGCATCTTTGTATATCTTGCATTAAATCTGTTTCTCTACTAAGAGTAACGAACATGAACTTGCTGTGAGAAAATGTTCACCTTTTTAGAAGAAATGTAGTCATTCCTATCAGCTAGACTGAACATTCCTATCAGCCTAGATGTTTAAGCCTAATTATAAAACCTGGTATCTAACTTTACACAAAAGCATAGCTATCAATCTAGAGTGTGGCACAAAACAACATACTAGTTATGATTTAGCTCAATGGATGGAGCATTAATGTAGAAATGAAAGGTTTGGTATCTTTAAGGCCACTGTGATTATACGGTAGCTCTGACTGTATGGAAATTAAAACCAACTTACTCTATAAGATGATTCCTTTTAAATTTATGAAATTCTGCACTTTTATATTAAAAATGACAAGCACAGCATGATTTATAAGTAGAGCCAAAATTAATTTTAGATTACATCAGCCTTTTTGCCACTAATGAACCAAGTAACATGGAGCTGTGAATGTATAGCAATGCAAAAATGGAAAATCATGGCAAATATATTTGCTAAATACAAGTTTTTATTAAGTGTAAAGTTTAGCATATCATGCAGCTATAAGATTCTGTCTTTCTTTTTTTTTTTGGTACTGGTGATCAAACTTGGATCCTTGCACTTGCAAGGCAGGCAGTAGAATCACTAAGCTAAATTCCTGGCCCTAAGACTGTCTCAATGTTAACTTCTCCTGGCTTTGGCTCCCGTATCTATAACATGAAATTAATAATGATACAATACACTTTGGGCAGTACCTGACATAAAGAAGGTATTCAGGACTGTCCACTGTGCCAGTGCAACTTCTGCTGCCACCACTCTAACACACAACTGATTCCCCTCTCATTCCCGCCTAACGTAAAATCAACAAATTAGCTTACATCCAAAAAAAAGAAGGCCAGAGTTCCCTACATGTCATCCACAAAGAACACATTTCCCTTAATAGGCTTGACCTCAATGTTTAGATAAAGCCAACTATCACAATTAAGTTGCGAGGAAGTTTCAAAAGTAAATCCATCAAGATCAATATGCTAAACTGAGCCTGGTGGTGCACATCTGTAATCCTAGACAGGGGAAGCTGAGGCAAGAGGATCCTGAGTTTGAGGCCAGGCTGGGCTACAGAGTGCAACCCTGTCTCACAATCAATCAATCAATCCATCAATACGCAAGCAAGAAAACAAGCAAGCAATGCTCTAACATAAAATACAGGCCAGCAATGTATGCAAGCAGATGAAAGATGGTGAAGTTCTCAATGATCTAGGGGATTCTTCCATTAATAAATCAAAGCTCTAAATAAGTGACAAATTCTGAACCCTTACGGTGTTTTGTGTGATTTGTTACTACTATCTTACTGCTTTTTTTTAGTTATCCTGAGTTTTATTTTATTTTTTTTCCTTCTTTATTTGCAGCCTCTCAGCAGACTGGATTTTCTTGTTTCCTTTATTTTTCATTTTACTGTACTGGAAATTATATATGCTATTTTTTCCTATGTCTAACATAAAGTGTTGATTTGAGAACTAATCAAAAGCTTGATTCTCTTCCTGAGCAATTCTGGGGAATGTGTATCTGTGCAACTCTGATGATGATGACACATTTTTAAAAATATTTTTTACAGTGCCTATGCAGATTTATTGTCATCTTTATGATTCTCTCTATACACTCTTGCCTCTAAATGTCTTTCCTTTTGGATTCAATGATTTTTCCCTAATGATCATTTCTGATTAGTTACTTCAGTGTATATAAGTGGTAAATTCTTTAAGTCTTCATTTGAAATTTTATTTACTTCCTTCTCACTTTGAAATAATAGTTTGACAAGTAGAGGATTCAAAGTTGGCATTTGCCCATGGTGATATTAAAATATTATTCTATGGGGGCCGGGGATTTGGCTCAGCGGTTCGGTGGCCTGCCTTGCAAGCACAAGGACTTGAGTTCGATCCCCGGTACAAAAAAAAAAAAAAAAAAAAAAGATATTATTCTATGACATTCTGACCTCTGTAACTGCTGCTAAGATGACTATGTTGTTTAAGATAATCAGTATTTTCTGTCTGGG
Source organism: Fukomys damarensis (assembly GCF_012274545.1). NCBI lineage: Eukaryota > Metazoa > Chordata > Mammalia > Rodentia > Bathyergidae > Fukomys > Fukomys damarensis. Next base: position 15,440,319 of record NW_022900916.1, read on the forward strand.
TTCTAGTTTGGGCTTTGGTGGTTTGTAGTTTTACAATTTGTCTACATATGACTTTAGACGTATTCAGCCTGTCCATGACTTCTGATATCTGAGAACTTTAATTTTCTGCAAAAGTTCTGCAAAGTTTCAACCTTTTCAAATACTGCAGCTTTCACAGGTACCCAGTTAGATCCTTCTGGAATTCCTATTAGATACATGCTGGCCTTTTTTATTTAATTAGCTGTGCCTCTTAAATGTTTATTCAGGTTTTTCCATTGCATTTTCCCTTTTGGCTAATATATTAAGTTATGTTTTCAGTTTATTGATTCATTTTTCAACTAAGCTCACTTCCTATTTAAGTAGACCTCTTTTATTTCAATAGCATTAAAAAAGAATTTCAATTTGATTTAGTTCTCTCTAGGACTGCTAGAATGCAAGTACTCAAGGAAATGGATTTTCATTTGCTTTGTTAAATACTACACACCAGGCCCTTGAGTAATGCCACACAAAGAGATGCTCAGTGAATGTTTTTTGATGTAGAAATTTTTAAAACTCCTTATTTTTTCCATTACAAATCTCCTTTGCCCCCTCTTAATTTTTCTTGATAGTTTATTGCCTAAAACTGTAGAATATGATTCCCAGTTGTTTCATCAGTTTATTCTGCCTCACTGATGATGATCTGAGGATTATTGTTGTTCTCATTTTATTATCTTTAGTGAGTATTGTTTTGTTCACAAGAATCCCATGCACCATCGGTATGAAAGTAATAGTTACAAATTTTTCATAGTTATAAATTCAGATGAATGGCATATGCATGAAGTTCTAATGACTCAGGGAGAATCACTCACCCCATCACCTTTTAAAAACAGAACAGGGCTGAGGATTTAGCTCAGTGGTGCTGCCACCTGCCTCACAAGTGGGACCACAAGGTCCTGAGTTTGATCCCCGGTACTAAATACATATATCCATATGTACATACATACAGAAATACAAAATAAAAACAGAACAGCTCATCAAGGCCCAGTATTAGAGACTCGCTTCTAGGTGTCACTTGAACAGACACAGACCACATAGGGTCTTCCAGGGAAAATTCAAAACAGAAGGCTCCAATTCTCAGCACTCATTTCAGTGCCTGGCCTCCTTCCTTAACAGAGCATCTACTTGAGTAGCATTCTCCTAGTCTGGAGCTTCGTCTTTACATCCAACAGTGTGATTCCCTCACTTCACACTTTAATTCTCTTTCTTGCTGTGTCTTGGTTGTAATTTAAACAGCATTTTCAAGTAGCAGAAGGATGGTCACAATAGTTAAATCCACCATATTTTGGAAAGCCAACTTGGTTTAATAACCTTGGAATTCTTATTGTTTTGCAATTAACACAGTGGGAATAAGTAGCATCGTTGCTTCAATGTACCACTCAACTGTAATCATAAATGGGTACTGAACAACAAAAAATAACTCCAATTACATGCTATTTAAGGACAAACTTAGCAATATTTAATTGAAATACTGTGCTCTCTGAGTTTTATAAATGTATCAAACTAAAATATAAAATGAAATCCCAATCCTGATTAAAATATCGCCTTAAGAAATGTAAGACAATGAAAACTTAATGCCATATACACATCATATATATATATTTAGTCATCATTGTCCTGTTTCTATATAAGTATACAAGACAAATTATAGAATATTGAGATATATCTTCCAAAAATACATGCACTAAAAACATCTAAACTAAGGATAAATTTGCTAATACTGTAAAAAGATTTCCAAAAGAAAGAGATCTAAAGACTCATATGATTGTTCCCCAGGGCATTTTAAACACTAGACACTTTAAAATTTAACTACCTCAGAAAAATTTTAATTAGAAAATGAGAATTTTAAATAGTTTAAATTGTACAAAATATCTATTAGAGAAGGAAATGTGCTCCTCTACCCCACTTTGTGTTCTGTTTTCTAGAATTAATTTTTTAAATTTCTTGTGTATGCTACCAGGATTTTCTTTCTTTTAATTATGACAGTTGTTATTAGAAAAAAAAAATCACAGAGGTAAAAATACAAAAAGATAATTGGCTATAAAAAGCATTACTCAGAAGGCAATATTTAAGTTTTAGAAAAGAAAAGAGGGCAACGTAGAGAAAGAGAGCTGGTGCTCCATGCAGAGAGACAGTGTGCAAAAGCCATGCCACAGGGAAGAGTTTGGAGAATGGAGAAACTAGAAGGCCAATCAATGTCTCTCAAGTGAGCAGAGCCAGCTGTGGCCAGAGTAGAGCTAGAAAAAGAGGCAGAAGTTACAGGCCAGGATAAAGGACCCTTACTCTATGTGCAAGGAGAAGCCACCAAAGGATTTCAGGTAAAGGGAACATGATCCACTTGATGTGTTAAGAAAGTATTCCTTGATGCTGCTTAGAAAATGGTACTAGGAAGGGAGAGAGTATAATTGACCAGCCCAGTTAGTGGTTATTCAGCTAGAGGAAAGAACAGAGGCTCACGCTAACATGGTGGCAACAGAGATGGATGAAAGTGTCAAACAAAGCTGTATCTTAGAATACAGAAGCCATATATCTTGATGCTATAGTACATGTGGGGAGATGAGACAAAATGGGGACAGACAGAAGGCTTCTGATCATCTGAGCTGAGAAATGATATAAGAGAGGAGTTCTGTACTGAGATAGGTAGTACTTAAGAGAAAAGAGTGGAAAAATAGTCATCGGTGTTGTCTTTTCTAAACAAATATCGTTTAATGGAATTTAATTTTTCCAAAGGATTTGGATTATTTTCAGGAGCTACTCACTATTAGCCTAAAAATATCATTATTCAGTATTTCTTATAAGGCAGGTCTATTAGAAACAAATTTCTTCAATTTTTCTCTGAAAATGTATTTTGTCTTCAAATTAGCAAAAGTTTGCTGAACATAAGATTCTTGGTTAACAGTTCTGCTTTTCATTCAGCACTTTGAATATCTCATTCCACTGCCTTCTCACTTCCATTGTTTGCTATCTGAAGTCAGCAGATATTATTTGGATGCCTTGGTATGTAATAACTAATTTTTCTCTTATTGTCTTCAATTTTACTTTGTCTTTCAGCATTTTTATTAAAATGTGTTTGGGTGTAGATTTTTTTGTTTCTCATATAGTCACTGAACTTCATGGATGTATAGATTATTTTTCAACAAGTCTCAAAACTTTATCATTGTCTCTTCAAATATTTTTTTCAGCTCCTTTTCATCTCCATTCTTCTTCTTGCATTCCAGTTTTATGTATCTTTGTGTGCTTGACGGTGTCCCTGAGGCTTTGGTCATTTTTATTCATTCTTTTTTCTAAAATCTCCAGAGTTCTACTCATGCCCAGTAGGCTGATTTTCCACAAGTTAGGTCAGTTCCTTTCAGGAGAAATTCTCAGTTTTATCTACCAATCCCTCTGGGACAAATCTGTGAGCCACTGTTCCAGAATTGGAGGTAAGTAGAAAGGCCCACTTCTGCAAAGTGAAACTATTACTACTGTATGATGTGCCAGGTGGAGGCAGCATTAGTTTGGGTTGCTATACCAAAATGGTACAGACTGAGTGGCTTATATAAATAAGAGTTATTTATTGCTTACAGTCCTGGAGATCGGAAAATCATCAGAACTGAATTCTGGTGAGAATTTTTTAGGCCACAGTCTACTATCTTCTCCTTATATCTTCACATGATTGGGTGGGGCACGGGGGTGGATGGAGAAAGAGACAGAGAGACAGAGAGGGAGGGAGGAGGGGGAGAGAGAGAGAG
>NW_022900916.1:15444120-15460064 GCF_012274545.1 Fukomys damarensis
AGCACAAACATGTGCTTAACAGGATCTCTGTCGTAAGGGCACTAATCCTATTTGAGAGCTTCCTCCTCACAATCTAGTTATATAACAAAGGTGCCTACCTTCTAATACTGTGATATTGAGAGTTAAGATGCCAACGTATGCATTTTGTGGGGGCACTAATATCCAGTTCAGTCTAGACAGTAACCTCTAGACTTCTCAGCTTGCCTCTCCCCAAGTAAAACCTGTACACTCTGAGAAAATTGGCATGAGGGAAACCCAGTGTTCCAATGTTCTCAGCCTATTGCATCTGGGCTACAATCTCTGTACTATAAATGAAGTGTGGCTAGACACATTTGCTAGGAATCCAGCCCCTGCAGCTCTAAACTCAAGGGGATTAGCAATACTAGCAGCCTGACCTCTCTTGGTGTGTTCCTTGATTGAGATCTGAGGGAAGAAGGGGCCTACCTCCCTGGTCACACTTGCCTGGAGCGCAGCTTCCGTTATGTTGAGCTAAGGTGCGCAGATGGGAGGACGGGGATTTTGGTCTAGTGAGTACCAACTTTGATCTAATGGGACGTTAGTCATCATTCTTTCTTCCCTGCCTATCTGTTCTTAGGAAAATTTTCACATTGTATTACTTTTTAAAATATGATTTTCACTGCTATGGTTTTAATTTGGCACAAGTTGCTCTAGGTTCTCATAGCACAATTTGGTAGTGAACACTAACAACACTACTTCTTGACAGTATTAGCATCATTTGTATATGCTTGGGAGGTAACGGCTAAGAGGAAAATACAACTGACAGGATTTCTAAGCCAGTTCTGCAAAAATATTGTGAAGTATCAACAAAACTTCGTGAATATGGTATTACTAGATTATTTTAGAAAATCACCTTTAATAGACTCTGTTCACTTATAAAATATTTTGGCTTCAATATTATTAAAGTCTCTTGTTTTGTTCTTGTTTGGGGGTATGAGGGGTTGAACCCAGGGACTGCACTGAGCTACATCCCCAGCCTTTAAAATTTTTTTTTTAATTTTGAGATAGGGTCATGCTAAGTTGCAGTTATCCAGTATAGGCACCAACTTGTGCTCTTCCTACCTCAGCCTCCCAGAGGATTAAGATTACTTTTCTTCTATGTATGTGATTTAAAAAATCATTTAAGTTTTACATCGTTGGGGGCCAGGGATTTAGCTCAGTGGTGCCACACCTCCCGCACAAGTGAAAGGTCCTGAGTTAGATCCCCAGTACTGGAAAAAATGCTGGCTGGATCTGTCAAGGTATTAATACAGGGAGGTCAGAGACAGGGTCTCAGGGTCTCTGGAGCAAAGCAAAGACAAGACGTACAGCTAGAAGGCAGTGTCAAGTAAGACAAAGCTGTTGGAAAATGAATCAATGGGGGGAAAGTGAGATTACTAAGAGATCAGAGTGCAGAAATGAGCCAGGTGAGGATAATGAAATCAGGGATAATAAGCTGAGAGCCATGAATGATGATGTGTTAATTATACAGCAGAACAGCCCACTTACTTAAAGCCTTTATGCTGCTGGGCCAGATGACCAAAAAGGGAGCTAACCCTCAATATGTTTCTACCACTTCATCCGGGTATTTTTTTCCAGATGTACTTTCAAAGTCAACTTAAAACAAAAACAAAGACTAAAAGGAAGACAACGAGAAAAGAAAGAAAAAAGGGGAGAAGGCAAGTAGCAAGAGAAAAAAACATTCTCCTTCCTCAATAGTTACACCTTGATTTCTGACTTTCAGGTTGTATTATTCAATTTGTGGATATACCTGTCAATATTTCCATAAACTAAACTCTTAAATAATGCGATTTTGGTGCCACTGAGGATAATTCACAGGGTCTGATAATAGGATCACTTTATGAGGATCACACCCTTGAGATCTTTAAAGTGGCTAGCTCTATCCACTGGGATGCAGACCTTACTATATTTAAAGGTCATAATGAGGATGAATTCTTATGATTATAACTGCTGGTCCATCATGTGCTTTCAACATTTTGGGAAGGCTTTCACATTTTCTATGAAAAAGTGGTTATCTGTGGTGGATTAACGAATAGTCAACTTGTTCTTTTTTCCCCCTTTAAAAGCAACTTGTAACGCCAGCTGAACTAAATCAGCATGGTCTGGGTATGGAAGGTCCACCTGAGGATTGCTGCCAAGAGCCATAAAAAAGAGAACTGGAGGGGAAGATCAGGAGCTGTTGATTTTCTGGGAGAAGCTTGCTATGGTTGGTTTTCTTGATGTGAACTGTTCTCTGAGGAGGAGCTTGGGGCCTTGCTGTCACTGGGAATGGCTGCCATTCTTGTCAAGGGAGCTCTGATCTTCACTGTGAGCAACACTTCCTAGCTCCAGTATAGATCCCTCCATCTGGTAGCACAAATCCTTCATCCCACCATGGGATCCACCACTGGCTTGCACCACTGGCCTTTGGGTGAGCATGACACATTGCAGAGGGCTCTAAGCTACTGGCTGGACCCTTGGGAGACACTGCCATAGGATCCAGACCCTTGGCTGGATTCTTTGGGCTTGTAGTGTGTGTTTAATCTCTTGCATTCTTCTGTATTTGACGTTTTGGGGTAAATATAATAAAATAATCCTATAAATTACGTGTCCTGTATTAAATGTATTCCCTTGCCAAAACCATTACAACTACAGTATCCCATGCCTAAGAGTTATAGAAAAAATAAGACCAGAACAATATGTAAGTCACTGAATATCAAAAGGAGAGACATAGAAGATATTTGGAATTACTTTTGTTGAATCTTTTTTTTTGGGGGGGTACCAGGGATCAAACTCAGGACTTGCACTTGCCAGGCAAGTGTTGCTCCATTTAGCTAAATCCCCATCCACTTTTGCTGAATCTTACTCAGAGAAGAAATTCACTGATTATGGATGAGGGCTACAGAAAAGTCCATCCAGATTTGGTAGAAGGTATAATTACAGGAGTGGATGCAACCATCCAGAGAGAATGTAACATTTTTTTTTACTAACAGTGAAACTGTTTTGAGTGAGGATCTTTCACTCAAAATTTTGTTCTTACTTTGATTTAGGATATCAACATTTCAATGGTACACACAGGATTATATCAAGGTTAAAAGGTTTTGTGCATTTGTTTATTTGTACTGTAATTATGATTCCTTATTTGTATCTTTTATGACACCAGGTACATGGGAATCCACTGGCAGAAGCTATTGTATAAAAATGCCTACGCAGGAAAGTGACAGTGCTTGGAAGGCGCTACCCTAAAATATGGCACCTGTGCATAGGGGATACCTTGGGAGGCATCATGTGCAGGAAGGTCCAGCTGACCTTCCCTGTTTTTTTCCCATAGATTATTAGACACTTATGGAAGAAGTGCCTTCCCTACAGCCAGAGGAAAAGAAGGTCCTTATCCAAAAATGAAGGGGTTTGAAGAGAGGAACCCCCAAGACAGACCCTGCACCATTACCCATTCCTGTTAGGTCATGAATTTTGCCCCTTAAATCTCACCATGGCTCCACATCGATCATCAAAACTACCATAAAATATGATGGTTTGACTGTCTCTCCAAATCTTCATTTCCTAATGAAGGCTTCCTTGTCACTTAAAACTTAAATAAATCTGTATGCTTTTCCCTTGCTAATCTTTTGTTATAAGAAGATCAATCACAAATGAATGAGTGAGGATGTAAAGATATTTTTCCTCTAATAGCATAAACAATTGTAATTCATCAATATTTAATTGAAATATTTGCATATTTTTATACCAAGCAAATTCCTAAACAGTATTCCTAAGATTACATCAAAATTAGGCAAAGATAATTCAAAAAATAATTTTAATCTTGAATCATTCATTACAATCTTTAACTTATAATTTGGTATCAGGATTTTTATTTTTAATACTGAATGTAGCTTTAAAAATATTGAGTATAATTTAGTATTATATTTTGAGCTACATTTTTTCTTCACTGTCATCAGAAGAGAACAGGTTGGCAAAAAAGGAAATTAAAAAGATAAGAACTGCAAACAATACATCCTGGCTTTTTATTATTGTAGGAGACAGTGAGGAAATTTTAATAAGGTCTGTAGATTAGATAATAGATAATAGTATTATATCAGTGCTAACTTCCTGATTTTGATAATTACATGGTGGTTATATTGCCATGTCTTGAAATAAATGTAGAGAGGCATTATGTCTGCAGTTTGCTTTCAAGCAGTTCAGGAAATGAAATGCACGTATGTCTGCATGTGAATAATGCATGTACACATATATGCATGCATGTGTACATATACATGTAAATACTCATATACATATGTGCAAGAATCAGAAGCACTGATATAATCCTTAGGAATTATACCAATTCAGCCATAGTGAATTAAATGTGTATATGTTGGGGGGCACAAAAATAAAGCACATATAAACTGTTAATCTTTTGAAAAGAATAATCTTTCACACTATTATTACAATTTTTCTGTAAGTAAAATGAGTTAAATATAAAAAATTTTAGAAGAATTTTAAAAAGAACATGTTTTAATAATTAGGAACATGCTATATTAAACAGTAACATGCTATATTTCTAGCCAATAGGTGGTGCCAATAAGTATTTCTTTTATTTTAATGCCAGGAGACCGCAAAGTTTCAAATGTAGTGTTCAAAAACCAGAGGCAATTAAAAAGCTTTAGTGTTCTAACATTTCTGTAATACTGAATTAAGTGAGGACATTGGTGTGTGTGGATAGGACACACCCACAAAATGCAACCTAACACTTCCAAAAGCTTCCCTCACCTCAGCTAAAAAAAAAAAAAATTGTACTTTTTATACTGAGCTAAACTGTTTTCCCTATATGCTACTTCAGCTCTGATCAAGGTCATTATTTTAACCTTCAGTGGGGATTTAAAAGTACAGTACAGGAACATAACCACATACATCTTACTAAGGCAGAAAGAAGATTTTAGAAATTTACATGGTTAGCAAGTATGATTTTTTGTAAGGTGCATGTCTAAACTATAGGAAATAATATTTCACAAATACACAGATGATATGAAAAGACATCTGGGGCATACTGAACCATTACATATGGTTTTTACACACTTTATGTCAATTGGGCCAGGGATTTGGCTCAGTGGTTCCATCACCCCACCTGCCTGGCAAGTGCGAGGATCTGAGTTCGATTTCTGGCACCAAAAAAAAAAAAAAGCAAAAACAAAAACATACTTTATGTTAATCTTTAGGAATGAATTCACCTAATTTCCCATTCCTAGAATTCAACTGCTATCAGCCAGAGGTGACATTTACAATAACCATGGGCTCAACAAACCTGACCAAGGCTCATTTTAATGAATACTTGGAGAATTTTAAATTCTCCAAATAGTGCTTTTGAATTTTAAAATTCCCAAACAGCACAACTTTGAAGATTCCAAATTACTCAACCTAATTAAATCTTTCTATAGCGTTATATTAATTCAATTATTTTTACCTTTAAAGTTAAATGGACCACTTACAATTTTCTCCCAGTATCTAAACTCAACAAAGATAGTGGTTTATGTACCTTTTCAGTATAAGTCTTTGGTCAGAGGAAAAATACCCAGTTAACTATATGAATGCTTTTATCTATTAAAGAGACAATATTACAACTCTAAGAGACAGAAGGACATCAATGAAGCATAAAAGGCCTGGAAATTGGCTGGTAGAACTTGTTTCAAAGTAATTTCAAAGTTATTCTTTCCTTCTTTTTTTAGTACCAATGACTAAGGAATCTCAGGAGGAAAGCAGGAAAAATGCTTTTTAAGAGTGAACTCAATTCTCTTGAAAATATTTGATTGTGCTGCTTCTATTTAATCAACAATTCTGTGTTCTAAGGAGAAAAACCATGGAAGTCAACATATTACTGTGAGAGCTGAACATTAGGCAGACCAATTTCCCACTTTAGTTTTTTACATTTGGGCTTCCTCTTCTACTTTTACCTAAGTCCCTGGAGCGCCTTGCTTCAATAATGAAGCCTGGAAACAGAATACAGATCCTGCCTGCTGGGCATGCAGCGCAGGGTCCTTGAGAAGGTGAACAGATCAATGTCCTACCAAGACTGAAGAGTAAAAACTTTGATGGGAAGTATAAGTTCTGCTTTAAAAGCTGTACTCTGAGTTTTCTCCCTCAGGAGCAGTATTACAGTGATGAGGCTTACGGCCGGGTATGTCTTGACTTGGAAGGGCTAGAAGAGATCAGGTAGAGATCAGAGGACTGAAAGGTATAGAGCTGCAGGTTACATAGGACTGGATGGGACTCAGGCTTGAAGGAGAAGGATGGAGAAAGGCTAAGGGCAGAAGAGCAGCAGAAACAGGTAAAATGAGCCATACCTTTGGCTGCCCAGGAGTCACAGTAGTATCAAGGTAGGCAGCAAAATGGGGATGGATACCACCAAAGGGAGAAGAAATCCTTCATAGAAAGCTGTATAATATAATGGTGTTTTTTACTTTTTTATAAAGGCAGTAGCAAGAACTTTTCATAAAAGTAAAAATGGCTATGAACAGAAAAAGGAAGGCTCAAGGAATAAGGTGATATGAGTCTCATTTTCTGGAAGGTTCTCACATAGGATTCCAGGAAGGGCACAGCGAGCTTGTTTGGGAGGCATAAGATGGGTTTGCAGGATAATGAACCCTTGCTGCCTATGTCCTGAGGCATGGATGTACTTTCCAGGATGCTGTCCCCCATAAGAATATCATGAATCACCAAGGGAATCAAGACTTTCTATTGGCTACACAAAGAAAGTAAAGAAAACCAAAATTACTTCTAATTAGGTAGTCTGTTTATCTCAGTATAGGCATAATGTTAATATTTTAACAAATATTAATGGTTTATTTTACATTCTTATCAGACCAAGTCTTCAAAACCTGGTGTTGAGGTCATAGTAACACAATCCCTCAACCCATGCTGCACTAGGCCACTGTCCAGCTCTCAACAGCCACATGTGGCGGGTGCCTACGAAGTCAGCAGCAAAAGTCTGGTGTGTGTTTAATGACCGAATAAAGGTCAGTGGGATCAAGAAACACCAAAGGGTTCAGAACAGAACTACTAGATTTGGTGGGAAGCCAATGAATTTAGCCACTAAATTTTTAAAATAGTAGTAGCTCTGCCATCTTACTGATGATGCACTTAAGTGAAACCATTTGGTCTACATACAGTTGGAACTATTATAATTCTTTCATAAGAAAAGAGAAGACAGGCACACACTGCAGTTTCCATGAAGTCTACTTATTACTTCATGTATTCCTCTCCCATTATCTTGTAGGGACTCTGCCTTCAATAGTGAGTGTTTCAATCTCTTGTTTATTTAATGGTAGATGTAAGATTCTGTCCAAAGCAAATGAAATCCAGATGCATCAAATAAATCCAACTTACTTCCCCAACTCTTGGGAGAGGGAGGAGAGAAGTGAGCTCATCACTCACTTCTGCTGGAAGGGCATGCATGCCGCAAGGGACTTATGGCTATCACTGAACTGAACCACAGAGCTGCTATCTGCAGCTATATTCTGTGGGCCTTTTGGCCTAGCAAGATGTACAAAAAGCTGGGAAAAAGGTGACCTGAGCTTAAATCTGGTTCTTGTAATTGCCAGGCAAGTTGGACTTGACACAAATATATATTCAAGGTTTTAAAATTTTTATTATTTATTTATGTTTGGTACCTGGGATGGAATTTGGGACCTTGCACTTGCGAGACAGGCGGTGGAACCACTGAGCTAAATTCCTGGCCCAAGGTGTTTTTTTAAAAAAATAACTCCTAAAAGACAATGCCTTCAATTGAAGGAATACTCATTTAAAGTGCCATTAGATCAATTAAAGCACATAACTGCATATTTGCTTCAATGTCAGTTTTAAGGGTACAGAGGATACAAATAATATTTAACAAGTTTTTGCTATTAATCAAATTTAAAGACATCATTATGCTAGATCATCTATATAGGCTATGTAATGTGATATATTCTATATGTTACTACTCTAACACGTATTATAAATATTACATACAACTTGCATGAAACTTATGTTCCAGTTCTTTTCTGAACAAGTGTGCACACATTTTCTCTGTGTAAGGTCCAACCAGCATCACTCTCGTAGTTGACTTCAAAATATAAACTGCATATTTGATACTCAGTAAAATAATGTCCCTTCTTACAGAGAACCGTAGAGAGTGAAGCATGCTCTTAGTGGTCTTTACTGACAGATTTCCATTTATCAAAGCTATTTCAGCCTAAAAGTCACAAGTGCCCAGCATGTTTGTCTTTTAATTTTTAGCTTTTGGTAAGGGTACTGCTGAGCAAATTCTGGTCCTCTGCTTTATTTCAAACCAGAACAAAATACATTTTTCACAAATATATGACACTCTGTCACTGCATGCAGAGACATACCATAGTATTTTAAAGACAGGCAGCAACGAGAGAGGAAAAAAACAAAACAAAACCAAACCAAGGGCGCACCATTTTCTTCTCTCACACAAATTTCTTCGGCCTGAAATAAAAGTGTGGAGAAATTCGGCCAGCTCCATATACTCACCCGCATTGGAGCCGGTCAGATTGTAGCGTGCATTCAGCTTCTTGATGATGTTCTCATGGATTTGGTACCACTCACTCTCTGTGTTGCACCTATGACAACATCACTCAGTCAAGCTTCAGTGATGTGTGACAGCAAGCAATGACCTTAACAGCACATCTGCTGCTTTTGTTATAACCTCTATAATGTTCTTCCCTAAATCTCCTTAGAATCCCAGAACTTACTGCATATGACTCCGTTTTAACAAAGTTGCCCAGATGAGCAGAAAGGCCCACGCTGATGTCTACTCACCTACCTTATAACAGAGCAGCCGAGAACAACTTATAGATTAAAAGTGGACCCAAAGAGAAAAAAAAAAAAAAAAATCTCACACAACAATGCATAAAGTGAAGCCTGTGTAGATAAGAACTCTCTAAGTAGATTTGAAATTTCATGATTAAATGAGCTATGTTCTTTAGTCCGGTTATTTACTTTCTCTGTGACTTGAGTTCTTCATGTGATACAGAGATTATATAGTAGAACAGTGATGGTGAACCTTTTAGAGCTTTCAATGATAACAAACCTCTAGCTACAGCACACAAGCTATAGGTTCGCCACCACTGTACTAGAACATTAAACATGAGCCTAGGATAATATCTTTCATGTAATAAACACTCAGTAAATATTATCTCAGTAGTAAGTAGTTTGTCTCTATCAAGATTACCAGCTTTGGCCAGCATGAAAACGTCACAAATTGAACAAAACAAATTTGATAGTCTCATTTTAGCAAAATACTGGCAGGATCTTCCATGGACACTAACGTACACTCAGATTTTTCATGTCTTGGAGAAATGGCATCTCTCTCCTTTTATTCTCATAGCTATCTGTACCTCTGTTAGCTCTTCTCATTTACTAGCTCACGTTATCTCTGTTTGCATGGTGTAGTTCACCTAGCAGATTATGAAGGTGCTTGAAGACTGGATCTGAGACTGGATGCTATCTGAGTCCTCCCGAGGACAATGACTAGTGACTTAACATGAGTGTATGGATGGACAGATGCCACAAATGCTCCTTCCTAAGAGTCCTAAGTATCAAGATTTTATATCTAATAAAACTAAATATTCCACCGTTCAAATTTCTTTTCCTGATGATTATGTCTGAGGCAAATAATGCACAATTACTAGGATATGTGTGTGTGTGTATTTTTTTTTTAACTTTATGACCTCAAGCTTTTCCAGGATGAACACAGTATAGGTTATTTTCAAACCAGTTAACAGTGGCATGATCAAACTGAACATAAAATCTTAAAAGTGTGGAAAATTAAGATGGAAGAAACCATCCCTCTTTTCTTGTTTTGAGCACCAAACTATAATTTATAACATTCTGACTCCAGTCTTCTTATTTCAGCCCAGTAGGGAAGGAAGAAAAATAGACTGCTTCCTATTAGTTAAATGACTTCAGAGATTATGCCTTTAATTTAAAAATTCCAAATAAAATCAGAGCTCCTAAAGTAGGTGACTGAAATATCTTCCAGTATCAGACAAGGTATTTGGCACTATTCTGTGAGTCCTAGATGGGGTAGGGAGTTGCTCATGTTAACATATAGAAATTTCTTCCAAATCGTTTCTAACAAGCAGTTTTCTACAGTATTTTACTATATTCAGTTTCTTCCTATTGCACAGTGACTATTTTGACTGGCCAGTATTCTGAAATGTAGTCACAGTTTGCTGAATTGGCATTTTTAAGGAATTTCTCTTCTAGGGAGAATTATAGAAAACTATATTTGATGCTTAAGAAAAAACAGACAATAAAATACCAAAAAAAGCAACATGCTCATAGTAAGCACACAGTGAATAAACGATGTTTTATGCCTGTCAGAAAGAGGATCACTATGGATGGAGGTCCAGTTACTGCAAATGAGGGGCTCCCGTGTAATAAGAGAGTAACAAGTTCGATTATCCATTAGTTTCAAGAAGTTTTCAAGTCTGAAGTCAAGGTCAAGGTTTAATCCTTCTTGATAGGGATAAAGTGAGTTCCCAGTCCTCATCCAGTCTATGGATAAATCTTTCTAAGTTATTAAATGTGTTGCAGAGGTCCCACGAGGTGGAGAGTAGATAAATCCATGAACTGTGCAAGAGTGGTGAAAAAGCACTTTGAAGTGTATGTACCATCGTCAGTAGTGTTACCATTACACATGAGAAAAATACTGGCATGTGGGAGAACTGTCAGCACAATCTCTGAAAGAAAGTAAATGACAAAAGCGATGTGCTCACGGAGGTGGTCAGTAATGTGGTCCTCAGGCCAGGAATGGGCTTGCTATGGTGGGGTGCTCACGATGGGTTGATACAAACCCGGACACTTTAAAAAAAATATTTAACTTAGAATTGGGGCCATATTAAGTGATTTTCTTAATAAAGTCTCATGGGTTAAACTGTGCCCCCCAAAAGGTAATGCTGAAGTCCTAATATTCAATATTCTAGAATATGACCTTATTTAGAAAAAGGGTTCTTTCAGAGGTACATGTTATAATAAGGTCACTGGGGAGAGCCTCAATCTGATGTGACTGTGTCCTTACAAAAGTAGAAATCTGGACACAGAGATATGTGGGATAAAAACATAATCACTTGAGCTTCCCTTTCCTGATTTATATTAACAATACAGTATTTCTTCTTTCCAAGAACAAATTGTCCAAAGGCAAATAAATGCTAGGTTTATAAATCCACTAGAGGGACTCTGGATGGCAAATCATCTACCTAATTGATAAATTGTTTGTATTCGCTGGCTCTTGATTTCACAATTGCTTTGACTGGCAAACAGTGACTTGTGGGCTCATTTGGAGCAAGTCAACAGATTACGGGGCTGAAAAATGTATAAACCTAAGTCATCCACTGTTCAATTATCTGCCCAGGTAGGATCCATACACGCTCATGCCCAGCCAGTCCCTCCCTGTGCAGGTGCCTTACATGTACACTTTCAGGACGAGGTCATCCTTCGTCTCCCCTGTTAGCAGATCAGCGATGCTGAGAACCGCACAGCCAAAGGGCCGCCGATACTGCACACTGCAGGCATTCTTTTTCTCTCCTGCGCCCATTCGACCTGTCCAATCAAACAGCAAGTATGACCCATGGAGACATTTGATTAGATGCATCTTAAATACAGCCACACAGAGCAATAAGGCAGGTCATACAAAATGTAACAGAGTCACGGGAAGGATGCAGGTTCAGCGCCACAGAAAACACTGTTTCAGTCCAGGACTCTAATCAATCTATAAGCACTAAGCTATGTGACCGTGTACAGCAGCTTACACCTTGGGCCTCAGTGCCATCTGCAGAACATGAAGATTGGACCCATCCCATGTTTGGGAACCTCCTTCCTACTCCAAGGATTCATGGAGGCATACCAAGAGCTTCACATCATTAAAGGCAGGGATGGTGCCCCTATTTCATTTTCTATTTAAAAATGAAGTCTATATTTCAAAATCTCACCTTTGAAAGGAAGCAACTGGAGATTTTCTAAATATACCAATAAGCACAGGTGATAAAATGAGCAGGCTCCTGCCTTACAGGACAGGTATTTCATAATTCAGTGGATCACTCATCTCTTCCGGGATCATTTTGACTGTTAGAAATTGTTTCAAGTCATATATTTTAAACTATGCTATGAATATATGATTTTAATTTGCTGTTGGAAAATTACTTAACATTGTATTATTTTGAAAACCAAAATCAGTAAGTATGCTATAGTTGAAACATATCATGTTAATATAGGGGCAATATCTGCAAATTTGTCTCAGATGCTTGTCAACAGATTCATAAATTGTTTCCATCTGAGCACATCAAGATGTCTGCAGCAGTGCCAAAATCCAATGTTGAATTGAATAATAAAAAAACAAAAGGATGGCAATATCCAACTTAGTTTTCCACTCAACACTGATAAAGGAAAACCGTTTCTGCAAAATGTCACTTTTAAGAAAATATTTACAAATAGCAGCCTAAAATCTTGTTAATTTATAGATAGAATCAAAACTTTAAAAATGAACAAAATAAATCAGATGCTTTTTAGATGTTGGAAATGTAAGAACATTAAACATTATATTTCTATGAGCTGGTGCTGTATTCTATGGCTAAATTTCAATCTACATAATTTTAATATAATTCCTCCCTGCAAAGCAACAATCTGAAATGTCATAGTTAAATTTAACAACAACAAAAAGTGGGGCCAGGGATTTAGCTCAGTGGTTCGGTGGCCTGCCTTGCAAGCACAAGGACCTGAATTTAATCCCTGGTACAAAAAAAAAAAAAAATTAATTTAACTATCTACCAACCATACCTTTATTTACAGAACTGATTTAAACAAATTTAAAACAATGGCCATTCATTAATTTTTTAAAAAAATGTTCTATTTATTTTGATTTTGAATGACTACAGATTGCATTAGGGTTAGATACATACTATAATCTTGATCGACATCACTATTTAAAGAACAATTTATCGTTGTTGTTGTTTTGTTTTGGTACCAGAGATCGAACTTGAGACCTTGCATTTGCAAGGCAGGCAGAAGAACCACTGAGCTAAATCCCCAACCCCTAAAGAACAATTTTTTAACTCTTTCCTTTGTACATCAAGATGACAAAGTGATTAGGAGTGTTGCTCTGAGAGTCGTTTGAGAAGACTCTCCAGCTAGTATGGTCACTCCAAGCCCTGTAAGACATGAAGCTACAGTTTCCTTTCCTGGCTCTGTGGGCACACAGCCTTGGATAATAAGGCTTTAGTCTAATTACTATACTAACAGCATGATCTGATGCCAGCCTTGGTATTCCCAAGTCTAGGATTAATAAAAATTCATAGTACTGGTCCAATTAATAGGAAAATTCTCTAAGAAGGATGGAACATGGGGAGGAGTGGGAAAAAATAAACTATTTAGCAACCAGCCAAAAGCCAAAATGGAAGTCATACACGTTGAAAGAATTGAGTAACTCAGGATGTACCAAGGAATATAAAACTATTTTTCTTTTTTTTTTTGCTGTTTTTTTCCAAATTTGGGCATTAATTCCCAGAACTGACACATTTTTGCTCCTGCTTTCAGCAGCCAGTGATGGTCACTGTGCCCTTACCCCAGTAAAGCAGGTACAAGGCACATTCTATAAAAAATAAGAAGTACCTGTCCCTGACAAATAACAGTCTTCCACTCCTTAATTTCACTGCTTCAAAGGAGCTGGCAAACTAAGTCTTAACCTTTCTTTTTTTTTTCTTTAATGTTTTACCTTAACCTCATTTCTCTTCAGTCTCAAAAATATCAAGTCAGTAAAATATGCCTAGTAAATTTCCTGCAACAATTTTTGGGAAGCATTCATTTGACCAAATCTAGGGGTGGTAGGTAATTTCTGGTTCAATATTCTGACAACTTAATGAGCATAAAAACCTTAGTAAAAAATATCACTAATGAAGTGCCATCTGGTTGAAAGGCAGCCCTGGGAAAGGTCAGAGTTCTGAGGTGGCTTCCTGGGTCACAGTGCCATGAGTGGAGGTCAGGGGCTGGAAGACAACATACTCTTCTGCATATTTATCACCCAAACGTATAGCTATAGTCTAGAAAGTTCTGGAAGCAAAAGTGGTTTTCATTTCCCCCAGTGCTGTAGGAGATTATACTACTGTTTTAACGTTTCCATGAAGATACACAAAACCACATTTTATATTACTAACTGGCATTACAAATTTGAATTAAAAAACAAAATTACATGATACAATGCACCCACCATCCTTAGAACAGGCAGAAGTGTTAGCTCAAGAGTACATGAAAGCTAGGCTCCAACTTTTCCAGTATTTTAAAATAGTTTTCTCATTTTTCTCACATACTCATTTATAAAAATAAAAAACAAAAAATTTATTTTTTAAATTTATTTCTCCTGTCCTTGAAATATAAGAATAACATTAAATGAAAATAGCTTTTCAGAACAGCATCTACGTGGGAACGACAACATATTTCATATTCTTTTTTATTTGTAATGTAGTTACTGTATGAATAAAAAAGACTATGAAACAAAGATTATCTTGCAGGACTGTGTAGAGAGCGATTAACTCCCTTGCAAAAATACTCCCATGCAAGTAATACAGCACAGTCAGTGAAAAACTGTGAACAAATTCCCAAGATCAACTGGTTAGTCATAGTAGAAAAATCATGTTGGCTATACTACTTCTCATTTCACATCGGTGCTCTGCTATAAAATGTTTGCTTTTAGAGCCAATTCATGTGGAAAATGAGGGAACATCGTCTGTTTCCACTGAATATGAAGAACACCAAAGAGTTTTCATCAAAACGCTAACAAATGCTACATTATATAAATGTTTTCCTGGTGACATCAAATTTGGGGAAAGACAGGATCAACCAAATTAGACATACATCTTTATTTTCCCCTGTACAACTTCGAGACCCTTAATAAGCTGATGATATAATACAAGATACAACATACGGTACTGGGTGCCTCACACCTCTTTTCTTATAGCATCTTTCGCTGCAATGCTCTGGTAGGGAACTCAGCACCTAAAAGTTTATTTAACGTGACCAGAAATTGAAACTTAAAAAGATGAATCCAAAATATCTGAATCAGACATGTTTAGGAGGTCCAGTAAAACAAAATGAAACCCAACAAACTCCTTAATGGCTCTTTCAATATAAGAGGCAAAATCTATTCCTACTGGGTAAAGAAGTATGCGAGGCTATGAAGGCAGAGAACAATTAACAAGCTCTGTGCTATTTAGAATTCAAATTTAGCTGCAGACAGCCAAAAACAAAATTCACAATAAAAATCTCAAAAAGTACCCACACAGAGACTTCGCATCTCGTTCCTAACACAGTGACCAGCGCTGTACCTACCAATTCGGATAATGTGCACAGTAATGTAGATGTCCTTTCTTAACTCGCTGCTACCCAGGTCCTACCAAAAAACAAAGCCTGGTTATTTTAGGAGTCATTATCTATACAACAGCACTTAGACAGCATACTATGTTATTTTCATAAATAAGAGAAGACAAAAGATGTACATGGACGTTCTTAATGCAATTTTTGTAACAGAAGCACATGATTCAAACTGTACTTTAAAAATATCAACGTTGTCAATTATTGTTAAGAAATATTTCAAAGGAAACACTGAGGTTGATTCAATCTCTCAATTCCTCATTCTTTAAACACTTCTGGACACATACTAACTATAAGGCGCCATGCTAAGCCCCAGCACGACTATACTTCGGTAATGGTACTACAGGGTCAATACTACACTAACAGAAGTATTAAACAGAGTATTAAAACCATATGCTGGGCCGGGGATTTAGCTCAGTGGTTCTGCTGCTTGCCTTGAAAGCACAAGGTCCTGAGTTTAATCCTCGGTATCAAACAAATACACAAAAAAAACATGCTAAAGGAAATAAAGTAACTGTGAATGGGTATTCAAC
>NW_022900916.1:15460093-15477409 GCF_012274545.1 Fukomys damarensis
AAAAAAAACATGCTAAAGGAAATAAAGTAACTGTGAATGGTGGTATTCAAAATTCTGGCTATAGATGTAGTCTGGGTGTTACTGACAGTGATTTACCAAAATTATTTTTTTTTCTCTCACAATAATTTGTTTCTCCTAAGCAATATGAAATACATATAGTCCTTGTTTAATGACCAAGTTCTGTTCTGGAACTAGGTGATTAACTTCATTGGTCACTAAATGAGGCACTGTATGTACTGTGTACATTGCAATATTCAGAACAAAGAAATGGTCAAAGGAAACTCCAAGTAGATGACTCTGCTCTTAATCGCATAACTCTTACATGCAGTACTGTAATGTATAATAGAACATGCAACTACAGGCTGTACTACACAGTACAATCAGCAAAAATTATAGTACTGTACTGTAGAAGAAGCCACCACAAGGCAACAGTGCACCTCACACTCCTGTGTTTTAAGCCGAGTGTGGGTCCTAAGTATGAGTGGGCAGTGGTAAGTCCCAACAGCACCCTTCAGTCCTAAGTCCAAACAGCTGTAGACCAGGTGGGTCATGAAACAAGAAATATATTCCAAGTAGAAGGATTCACTCACCATGAAGAGAGAGCAGTGCCGTTCTGGTTTATCTGGGGCTTTGGGAAGCCCATTTCTATTTAGTCTCAAGAAAAATCTCTCACTATAAAAGAAAAAAAAGGTTAACACTTAAAAAAATTATTTGACATTCATCCTTTTTAATTGTTCTTTATCCTGAAAGTTAAGCTCAACATTTATTAGGCCATTCACATAACTTCAAAATTGCTTATATAACTTAGGAAAGTACTGATGATAAACATTTGCTTCAATTCTGATAAAACTAGCAGAACAGCAAAACATACATATATCTGCTAAATAATTAACATTTGTGGCGGGGAGTAACTGGAGATCAAACTCAGGATCTTGTGCTTAAGAGGCAGGTGGTGGCACAATGAGCTACATCCCCGGTTCCAAAATAATTAAGTTTTAAAGCAAGAGGATAGGTTTCTAAGCCAGCAATATCACTATTATTATTTCAAAAGTGGAAACCAGTGCACAAAATGAGAAGATACAGCCTAACACGTTGTTTATATCTAAAATTTGTTTCGTGTTTTGTATTATTTAATTAAAATTAAGGACAAATGACTTTTTATTATATGGACTTCTATAATTCAAAATGCAAACAGAAGTTCCAAGAAACAAAACTTGAATTTTCTTTGGTCTATAAATGAATAGATTCCAAACTTTCCACTGAACCTGAATTTCAAAATGTAGTGCCACCTATATTTAATACAAACACAAATGATGCTGTTAATCAGCCACTAATTCAAGTCAATAAACACTTATGAACACCATTTAGAGCCAAGGTAATATATGACATTTTAAAATATGAAGTGATTATAAATCCAAGAAAAATTAATCTATCAGCTACCACGAGCTTCGAATCCTAACAAAATTTCAATATCCTAATGCCTATGATAGAATCAAATAGCTGCCTGCCGCAGGCAAAGAACACAGAACCAATATCCACTGAATGTGAAACTGTCACGTGGTGCGGCCTTGGTCGGTGCTGCTTCTGCCTAGCAGCAGACAAGGAGGGAAATAGGGTGCAGGACCTTAGTAACAGGCTCGGAGCCTACCAAGTCTCTGTGTTATTCATCACTAGATCTTTGCCTTAAACAATGGCTTTTTATATAAATACATACAAGCAGAAAAGTGAGAACCATAAACAGACCTCTAAGGAAGTATATGGATTTGAATTTATTGCTGTTTTGGAAATCTGTGATCTAAATCTAGACAGATATATTTAACAGATTCAACTGGCTAACTTCATCTTTTTCTTATATTATGCCTATTCCTGACTCCTCATGTGGGAAAGGGTAACCAATACATATTTCTATGGGGTCATTTTCGTCCCTATTACCTGAGTTTTTTCTACAAAGCAGTGGCTGGGAAGGCCTGAATGATGTGAATATAAATTGCTGTAAGAATCCTCAACTGAAGCTCAATTCCCACATGGCATTATTCTGAAACGGGGGCCTGCAATGACGAATACAACTGAGGGTGCAGAGTCAATACATCTCAGCCAGTTGTCATTTACTATAATTAAAGAAAAAGGCTGGCAGGCTGGCGTTCTAGTGGAAGAAAATTCACTATTACTTCAAACTGAAGATCTGATGAAAACATATGTTCAAAAATTCATTGTGGGATAAAACAATTAAATTTTAAATAGGTACCATCATTTGAGAAGCACTCTGCTAAGGACTTCATATGGATTAGGTCTTTTATACTCACTGTGCTCTTATGGAGTAGGTACTATTATAATACATACCAATTGTATAGATGGGAAAACTATAATAAAAACAGTTTTGCCCAAGATCACAGACCTGGTGTATCACTAAGTAAGGGTTCTGTCCCAAATGTCAACTGAAAAACTCTTATACTTCATTTGAAATTTGTAGGAAAATTATTTTTGTGCTGTATACAAATATTGAGCAAACATTCTCAGAATGCTGAGATAAAGACATAGTCATTCCTGTACTTGGGCCACCCACATGACCTTGTCAAGCCAGGTCCCAAGATTTCAGGGTAAATGTTGCCCTTCTCAGGCTAACAGAAATGAAAGAAATGGGAATTCTGACTTAAAACGCTTCAGGGCAATGCCTGGTTGAAACTGTCCTTCAGTAGTTTTTTCACTTAAAAAATTGATTGAGAAAGATTATTATACTAAGCAAAGGCGAACTCCAAGATTTAAGAACTTGATTCTGCTTAGTCAAAACCACTAAGGATTAAGACTGTTGTCTGTTTTTCTTCTCAGTCTCTAGTCACTAGCTAACATACTTAACCACACTTTGTGATGTAAGCGATCTCCCACCGCCTCTATCACTGACAGTAGAACCCTGAGACCTGCTGTGTGTGAACTTCCCCTTTATGCACACTGAGACATCTGAGACAAATTCCACACCACCTCCTGACAGACTGGTTTAAGATGGTGAATACCAATATTATTAATATGTAACAGTCAATCAACATTTTAGATATTAAAACATCAATTCAATGGCTTTTCAAAACCCTATTCCATATCTGGGAATTTCATCAATGTTCTGGGAAAAAAAAACCCAAACCTGTTTTCTTAAATATCCCATTTCAGAGAAGGATCCTTTTTGCTCTGTCACAATTTTAATTTCACTAGTCTAGACAGAATACCAATTATGCAAGTATTATAGTATATCATATCCCATTTGAGAAAGAATATCAGTATGTACCAAATCCATGACATTATCACTTAGCTTAAGGATGCTTTAAAGGAAAGGTGAAAATAGACTGAAAATGATACCTTGGAGAAATAAGTCCAATATTAGAAAATAAATGTAAAAAACATTTTTATTCATTTGGTAATATATTGTTGTTATAAAAACACAATCAGTATCTCTTCAGCTTTACTGATATTGCAACTACTCAATCAGCAAATGGTTTTGGAGAAAACAAAGGTTCATGGTAATGCATTTCAGCATTTTTGGATTAGAATTACCCGCCCACACTCACAGTTCTGGAGAATAGCAGAATGTTTGCCTAACCAAGTTAATGCTATTTCCTTCTTGCACATCCTCTAAATTTTCCTATCTTACAAAGTTTTGTGGCCACACAAAAATATATTTTTGATGCTCTATCTTAAGTTTGTTTCTACTTCAACCCTAATGCAAGTGATCAGGAAACAAAATTTTTATAAACTTAAAAGATGTCCTATTACAAGACGCATATACCTCCCAGTATTTATACTTTTTTTCCTAATCATAAGAGGTTTTCCTGTTTCTTTCCTATTACACTGTGACCAACTAGAGAAGAGGCTCATAATTAGTAACCTGTTCATCTTTGGCTACTAGCTAGCGACTTCTTTTTTTGTTTGTTTGTTTGTTTTGGTACCAGGGGTCCAACTCGGGACCTTGTGCTTGCGAGGCCGTTGGCGGAATCACTGAACTAAATCCCAGGCCCTAGCCAGTGATTTCTTAATAAGACTAAATAAATTCAATCTTTTAGGGGGACAACATTCAAATAAATACAAAGCTTTAAATCTTCCCAAGGTTCGCTCTCTTCCCCATGTCCTTTATTGATAGTAGGGAAATGTAGAAAATTTCCTAAAAAGATGTTTTGAACAGTGGTACCTGACCTCTAGCTGTACAAGTCACGTTCACACTACTTCGATGTTCTGAATCATGCCATGTAATTTGGGGGGGTTTGCCCAGGATGGAACTCCAGACCTTCTGCTTGTGAGGCATGCTGTGGCACCACTGAGCTAACTCCTTGGCCCTGTCTTTTTATTTATATTTTTATCTTTATAATATTAAACATATAGTAGTGGGAAATCTACAGTAAAAATATTTTCTAATACTTTCCTCTTCTTAAAGACTAAGCAGACAGAATACATCTCAGAACACTGAGAAATGAGAGATTATCAGCAGAGAAAAATCATTATTTGTCTTCCTCAAATACCGCCATGTTCTTTCAGAGAAAATTTCACTGCAGTAAAAACTTAGTGTTCAGCTGAACTCTGTGTGAGCAGTTATAAATCAATAGTGACTAATCCTATTTTTGGAAATAAGAAAATAACAAATAATAATAATTTATTATTTATAACCTACACTCTTTCAGAAAGAATTTGAATAAAACCAAGATAATAAAATAAAACATCAATAAGTCTCACTAGCATGAATCTTTTTTTTTTTTGGTACTGGGGATTGAACTCGGGTCCTTGCGCTTGCAAGGCAGGCCACCGAACCACTGAGCTAAATCCCCAGCCCTCACTAGCATGGATTTTAAGGAAAAATAATAAAGGCGAATATGTATTCCATTCCAGACCCCATGACTTATGCCTTACAGGGTCTACTCATTTAATTACAACCACCCCCCGAGGAAGAAACTACTATAGCCCCATGTGACACAGAAAGAAGCTGGCACTAGAGATATTAGCTAAGTTAGAGTGCATGGTTGGTGAAGGAAGGTGGCATCTACAGTCCAACTATGGCTCTGAATTACAATACAACCTGTCCTGAGAAAGAACTGAGCACTTCAGCAAGGACTAGGAAAAGCAAGATTAACCATGACACAGGAATCATAGGTTTTTCATATACTTTCAATAAAATTCAGAAGTAATAATAAATGCACAAAGCCAGAAAAAAAGGCACAACATATTTGCATTTATGAAGATTATAATTGTGATCACTTGCTCAACTACATAAATGAAATTCTGAGATATGAAAAACGTGTCTCATAACGAAGAGTATGGTTTGGTAAACACCTTCTCAGGGTTGATGCAAGTACTCTGGGAAGCAGAGCAAGGATTTTAAGACTCTCTACAGGCTTCTGTTTCTCAACCTCTCAGAAGCAGATGGCTCTCAGTTGTAAAGGCCCTGTCCAGAGTCTGGGAGGCCCAGGATAGGTCCAGAAGGGTCCAGTAGCTATCTGAGTAAACCAGTCTTCCTACTATAATCTGTTGCCTTCAAAGAACAATACAACTAAAGATACTAACGGCCAACGTCAGAGATGCTGACACTTTATGTGAAATATATACACTGTAAAGATTTTTATATAGATGGTTTTTATATTTCTTCTGTGGATTCAAACCTATCTCTCTACAACCCAGCTCTCCTAAGAAGCAAAAACTGTTCAGTGATTTAATGCCTGTGAAGCCAGATGTGGTCAAAGATGCCTGAAATCTCAGCACTTGGGAGGCTGAGGCAGGAGGATCATAAGTTCAAGGCCAACACTACATAGTGAGATCCTATCTTTAAGAAAGGCAGGTTTTGTTAAGTAAAGCAACACTTCAGTGTAGCATCTTTGGAAAAGCAAAGTCAAATCACTTGTTGTGAATTTAACTATGTTATGTGTGAGAACAATAACTCTGTTTTACACTGAGCAGGTGTGCTGGGAGGCATGTCTCCTGAAGCCCAGGAGTAACAGAAGGTACAAGAAGATGGACAAGATGAGAAGGGTAATCTGGAAGGCAAGGCACACAAATGTAAGGATCTCAACAGCTTCTGAAATCTGCTTCTCCTACATCTTCTCAAGGGCCTCCTGACTATCAGTACAGGATGTTCCAACCATCTCTTACAGGAGATGAGGAAATATGTCCATTGGGCATCTGCACTGCTGAGCTAAAGGCAATTAAGAAGCTGCAGTTACAGCATGTCTTTCTGTCCTCTTTCTACCTACCTAAAAACAGGACACAGATTTACAAAGACCAAGGGTTTCTAGTTTCCTTCCACGCTCCTACAGGGCAGAACAAAGCTAACCGACGCAGACAACTTTAGATTCTGGTCAGCCTGGACATGGCACTGGAAGAACCTATATTAATAACCTTTATTAGCTACCTTTTGCCATTTATTTGCCTCCCCCACCTCGAACTGCTGCCTCTAGAGACTCTAATTCCTTTCTTCTATCTTACTTCTCTAAAAATGTGTGGCTATTTATTGAACATGCTGTGTAAGCTGGAATTCAAAGCCATCTCTTTAAGAACTGCTCATTCTCTGAGTATCTTCCATGTACACATGAAATACACGTTAATAAACTTAGGTTTTTCTCCTGTTAACC
Organism: Fukomys damarensis; assembly: GCF_012274545.1. Lineage (NCBI taxonomy): Eukaryota > Metazoa > Chordata > Mammalia > Rodentia > Bathyergidae > Fukomys > Fukomys damarensis. The sequence goes on from NW_022900916.1 coordinate 15,466,690, forward strand.
TGTCTTTTGTTTTGTTTTTTTTGTTTGTTTGTTTTTTTGGTACCCGGATTGAACTCAGATCCTTGCGCTTGCAAGGCAGGCCACCGAACTGCTGAGCTAAATCCCGGGTCCTTAACCTGTCTTTTGTTACTGAGGAATATTCCAACTGAGAACCTTTGGGGGTTGAGGGAAACGTATTTTCCTGGAGCCTGAGCCTCTCGGCTGGAAGGGCCGCCTTTTCTTGCCCAGGGGCGTTCCTAGGTGCCCTCGCCTTGGAGAGAGGAAGCCCGCTGCGCGACCCCACAGGAACCGAATGGCGTCTGGGGAGGGGCCACCCCCTTCCCCCGATGGGGCCTCAGGGGCAGCCAGCTCGGGCTGGTCCACTGCACTGTCTTCCTTCCGAGACTCCAGGGTCACGGCTTGGACGGGTCGCTCCTCCCAGGAGTGCAGGCCTCCTCTCAGCTCTCGATGGACCTGGCAACGGTCAGCTGCTCCACCTTGTAGGCCAGCTGCTGCCGCGGCGCCTGCTCGTCCTGCTGCAGGGCCCTGATGAGCTCCTCGCTGTATTTGCTGATATATGAGTAGATCTCGTTGAGGGCGCTCGGCATGTTGAACTCCGCGAGGTAGGCGTTCACGTGCTGGTCACTGACGGCGGGAAGTTTGGCGATGTCTGCGTAGTATCTCTCCACCCAGCTCTTGTAGCCGGGGATGTCCTTGGTGTAGAGTAGCTTGTTGGAGGGCGAGTCCCTGCCCAGCTGGTGTTCCGAGGTGGAGCAGGAGTCCATGAAAGTCTGGGCCCCACCGAAAGGCAGGCGTCCGTGATGCTGCCCTTGTGGATGTCGAACACAGACTGTGGGTTCTTAATGACGTTCACCCAGAAGCGCAGGGGCAGGCAGCTGCTCTTCCAGCTGTGCCGCACATCTGTGTCATGGATGCCGTGTCTGTCTGCCTGCTCATCCAGGAAGTCAAACATACACTTGATGGCCATGCGGAGGGCGCTGCTCCGGGGCACAGTGCTGAACAATGTTTCAAACACGTCGTCCACAAACTTGTTCTTCCTAGGATGAGCAGCAAAGGCCAACTCGAGTAGAAAAGGTTAAGCAGCATCATAAATCATCGAGATAATCTCCCAAAGCTGGTGCTGCCTCCAGCCAGGCAAGGTGGGGGTGGTACTGAGTGCGCTCTGGAGTGGCCACTCTACCACAGACTTTTGTGCTCGCTGAGATTCCCGCATGCAAAGGGAACACTAGGTGTTACCAGGAGGGACCCACTGTCTTTCATCCAGTATGCCTATCTTCTCCTGAGGTACTGTACAAAGCCCAGTGCTCACCAGGAGATCCTGACTTACTAGGTCAGGACAGATTGAAAAAGACACCTCTATGTTTAAAGGCCCACATATGTTAAAGGACCCCTGTTTAATAATCCCAAAGCTCAGGTCCTAAAACTGTATTTGTGACTGTCATATATACCAGAAAACAGGCAACAAATGCTTGGTATCTTAAGGTCAAAGACTTTTCCCCTTTCTTTGCAAACCACATTACCAACAAAAATGACAAAGATTTTCCTTGGCAGTAAATGAAGAGGGCTCCTCAAACAATTCTTCCTAGATAAAACTATTAATGTGCTTTCTAATTTTAAAACTAAATCCACATTAGGGTCATAAGCTCTTTTGATTAAAGGGAAATGGAAAGAGGAAGACCCTGGATAGCAGTGTTTCCATAGCAGTTTACCAAAGGAGGAAACAGGCTGTGTTTTCTTTTCTTAATATTAACATCCAAGTCCAGATTCATTTCACAGGCACTTCTGTGTTGCTGCAGTACTAAGCCACAAATACTTCGAGGACAGTATGAAGGATGGGTTCAGCTGAATGGCATAAAAAGAGAGAAATTTTTAAGCTACACCCACATCTGTTGCTAATTTTGAATATCAAGTCAATGCTTCCTATTCAGCATGATTTTAAAATCATTTCATACAATTACTATTATTTATTTTGCAGAGAATAAAAGTATTTGAAGCAAAATACTTTTTAGGAAGGTAAAACAATGGAAAAAGGAATGCAACATTCTCTCAAAATTATAAATAAATGATGTGCACATCAGTTGCTGTTTCTTGTTGCTAGAGCTAACACCAAACTAACTAATAAATTAAATAAATTGTTTTGATTGTTAAGAAAGATCACAATGACTCTTAAGTTCAGAACTCTTGGGATTCTAGAAACCTCAAAGGTTACTTCCAGTAAATCCTTAGAAAGGAAAATCCTGTGTCACTAAATGACTTATGAAAATTCGACACTGGAGTTTCAGAGAAATAGGAGTTGAGAATTCAACTGGAAAAAAAGTTTGTCAGGGAAGTTGTGAAAAATAGGCATTGATAGGATCTAGGTCAACAGAAATAGGGACCATGAAATAAAAAGCCCTACATGTATGCGGGGTGTCTGTCTTATTCTTCTAGGCCCATGAATTTACATAATTTGATCATCATAAAAACTGTATTGCTGACAATTAACAAGTAAGGAATCGCTCCGATCTATAGATGGTAATTATTTTGACTTTTCTAACAAATGTTTCTTTGTTAGGAAAGCGTGTTTAATAAGAAATGCTGAAAATAAAGTAAACCTAAGCCCTTTACAAATACTCCCAATTGAAGTATGCTTTTTTTTTCTAAAAAGGCAAAGCAACCTTAAATTAAAAAAATACATAATAAAAATCCACATAATCTAAGCCCTGCAAAAACAAGGGATATTATAAATCTTTCATGCATTTATTATCTCAAAAAGATGTTCTCTTTTTAATGAAAATAAATCAAAACTAAATTTCCTTTCCAACAGCTTGCTGAAACACAATAGCTTGGTAATAGATTCTTTACATTCATCACAATTTAAAATCTGAAATCTATCTAAATTGCCATTAAACAACATTTATTAATTATATGACATATGTAGCTATATATTTTGAAAGTCAGGTGTTTTTTTAACCAGGACTTACAAAGGCTCTGTGCTGATAGGCAAGTGCTCATATGTATGAGAACAGTATACTATTTTCTGTTGAGGTCTACAATTTAGGCAAATTGAAAAGGGAACTTACACTGAACTTAGGCACAGGAAAGGCTAGGAATCTTCATTTTATATACAAAATACTTTTGCAAAATAAAAATTACATGTGGAATACCAGACAAAGGGATAGTATAGAAACTCTCGCTTTAAAAACATTCCTCTACATTTTGCTTAATGAAAGAATGACTGAACAAACCGTAGCAATTCCACAGGAATGGTGTGAAATTTATGATGCTTAACTGGAATGAAAAGGAGGTGCAGTTTCTGTTTAACTTGTAGTCCCAAATCTCCAAATGGAAATACTTAGTGGAGGATGTATACATTTACCTGGCAAGTTTAATGTACCCTTTTTTTTTTTTTTTCCTTAGCATGGCAGTGTTTGTAAATGACGGTTCCCAAGAGACAGGTGTGAAAGCACAGTTCTGATTCACAGCGTGGAACATGAAGTAACTCTATAAATGCTTCTGACACACTCAACACCTTGAGTTCCCTCCCTTATTAAGAAGCACATCCCCCCTGGAGTGGAAGGATGATAGCAAAGACTAAGACACTAATGGTGTGATCTCTTAATGCTTCCCCTCAACAGCGTGAAAGCTTCCTTTAACTGTACCATCCTCCACCCTGTGTCAAGCACTCTGCAAGGTGCTGAGAACATAAAGATGATGAGAGGGTACAGCCACATCATTAATAATTCCTTTGTCAATGTTGAATCATCTTACAACACCAATGGCACTGAATACCAAAGAAGTCCTTGGGAGGTGGTCGCTTTGTGTGATGATAGCGTTTCCTGCAGGGAACTTACAAAGCTAAATTATTCTGAATTCCCTACAGGCAGCAATCACAGGGTAGAGAAAGAAAGAGCTGACCAGAATCCTAGCAGAAAAAAAAAAGAAGAGAAAGCCACCGGCCGAGGATGTAGCTCAGTGGTGCTGTCACCTGCCTCGCAAGCATAAGACCCTGTGTTCGAGCCCCGGTACAAAAAAAAAAAAAAAAAAAGCCACCAATCTGATAATCTTTTAAAACACAGAAAAAGGGTGAATAGTCTTCTTGATCTTCTAAAATACTCCACTATTTAAGTACAAAGTCACCCAAATAAGTGTTTAGAGCTAATAGGAACTAGAAAGTCAAGGCTGAGGATAATTACTCTGTGGGCTTTTAGTATGCTGCAACTTTGAATTTCTAGCCATTTACTATTATAATACTGCAATTTGTAATTTCAAAAATATTTGGAATTGTATGGCTTTTAAAATACTTTAGAAAAAAGAGTGGATCCATGCGTGCTCTCTAGGGTGTTCTCAATGTGAATAAAGTACTTCTTTGCTCATTTGGTTTGCATTTAGATCTTCCTCCTTGCTGATTTCCATAACATCTCTCCCAATAAAGACATCATCACATTTCTAAAGCAATTATAGATTGTTTTCGTTGATGTGACACAGAAGTGTGACCAAAGGGGGGAGTAAACAAAATTGTGATTAACTCTGAAGTGACAATGATTCCAATTTTCATGCACCTGCTGGACGGTCAGATGCTGGAAGGGGGGAGGCTGGAAGGCAGCAGTGCCTTTCAATGAGAAGCCCAAGGGAAGGTCACCGTGGGTCACGGACAGGCAGACACCCACAGCGAAATCTGTGCCAGTGTGTCTAGACACAGCAGGAAGTGCTCTGGGCTGTGTGGGGTGGCCAATACTGCCACAATTCCAGGAGGGTCTCTGAAGGCCTTCCCTGTCTATTTTTGTTCTCAGGGTTGTACTCCTGGCAGGTCTGGTCAGAAGAACTTTTTCAAACATGGCTGCTACTTTGCTCTGAAGAGTTTACAATTTTTACTTAGTTTTATAACATGACTAGAAAATGAGATGTATTTTCACAATCTTTGAACATTCATAAAATAACTGCCCCTAATTTTATGTAAAAATATAGACGCTGATCTGTGTGATCATGCTGTGGTAAGCTGTAAATGATGTATGAAATGAGAAACACTAGCACGGGGCACAGAGAATTAAAAATCATATCTGCTCTATTATCTGTGTTGTGTACTATGATATACACAGAAAAACATTAACATTTATTCTTAGTCTGGGTCAAATAATTATTCTGACAGCTCTCTTCCATAAATTCTTGAAAAATTTTCCCCAGAACTGAGCCTTTTCAAAAGAAGTTCAGGTTCTTTCATTTTCTTTAGAAATGAAAAAGCTCTTATATCCTGTCGGCCTCTGAAGAAAACTACTAGAAGCTATGAATGTGATTTTTTAGTGTCTCCTCACCGTGACACAGGACACCCACTTTTCTCATTCTTTTGCAACCCTACCCCCACTTGCCATCCTTATTTCCTGAGCACTCCTGGCAAAAGTTAACCTGGGAACCAGGGTTCACTACCAATGTCAGATGTCCCTGATTGGTGGGTCCTTCATGAATGCAGCTCTTCTATTTTCATCAGTAACTTGTTTTGTGTCATGCATTTTAAAACCATTCTCTTCCAAATGTTTATTCTGAAATGAAAAATAAGGTTATATATACTTATTCAATATGATGCTTGAGAAATATATAATGCATATTGTGGAATGGTGAAATCAAGTCACACTCTTACCTCTGTGTATGTGCAAGCGTGCGTGTGTGCTTATAATACTCTCTTAGCCATTTTCAATATTATACCTTGCTATTCATTATAGTCATCTTATTGTCTCTTGAGGTCTCTTAGGTTTTTGCATATCTAAGAAGTTCTGTGTCTTTCAACCAACAACTACCTACTCCTCCCTTTCCAACCCTACGGTAACCACCATTCTATTCTCTACTTCTTTAAGTGCAATATTTTTACATTACACATAAGTGAGATCATGCAGTGTCTGTCTTATCTCTTTTACGATGTCCTCCATGTTCATCCATGTTGCTGTGACAGGGTTTCCTTCTCTGTGAAGGCCGAGTAACATTCCATTGTACAAACAACCATGTTTACTTTATCCATCCAAATGCTGATGGACACTGAGGCTGTTTCCTTTTCTCTGCTTTTGTGAACAGTGCTGCAGTGAACACTGGAATGCAGATGGCTCCTCATCAGGCTGATCTAATTTTCTTTGCGTACATGCCCAGTTCCACTTCAACACTGTATACCCATCTCATGTTCCCTAACTCCTACAATAACAAAACAAATGTTCTTCCATTTTCAAAGCAGATGCTTTCACTTGGGTCCTGGATTCCTCTGCCATTCACTCAGGATTCACTTTGGCTCTCCTGTGGGCCTTCTACTGTTGGGACACAACAGTTACTTGTACGCGTTTGGTAATGAATGAATAAGTAAATGGTCAGAGTGAATATACATTCTTACACCTGGGACTTCCTCATTTGGGGGAGGTTTGAAGGTTTAGAGTCCCTGAAAGGGCTCTTCCATGGACACAGGATTCTACTTAAGAATATAAGGCATTTCTCTCACAGTATTTTTATTGATCTTATAAATCCTATCTATTTTGCTTTATATGTGAGTCAAAGCTTATGCTTTAAAGGCATTATTATTATATTTGTATTTTACTATACAGTATTGGATAGTCTAGATCACCAGGAAAACATTCTTCCTACATTATGTCAAATATATCATCAAAGACACTATTTTCAGCTTATGTGAACACAGGTATGTTGTTCTAGGCAGAAGGAATTCAGGCTATCTCTAGGGCTAGTGAGTAGACCAAACCAATAACCTAGTCTTCTTTAAAGAAACAACAACAACAACAACAAAATGCCTGCCTTCATTGTTTTATTGCCCACATGTAGAAAACACTAATTCTTTTTTGGGGGTTGGGTACCAGAGATTGAACTCTGGACCTTGCACTTACAAGGCAGGCGGCAGAACCACTGAGCTATATCCCCAGCCCCAAGTATTTTTTTTTTTTTTTTTTTTTTTAGTTAACTCAAGTTAAGTAAGTTATCTGGTAACTATGAACACTACATGCCAGAAGTTAAACAAAGAACTTGAAGCAGGAAATCAGCAATTATTAAATTTGCTATACTTTATAACTACTGATGAAGTAATTTACAGCAAATCATGTCTGTAATCCCATTTTACCTGTTAACTAATAGGTCTCTCTAAATTTTATAAAACTGTAATGTCAGGTACCTAAAAACAATCCACAATTCCTTGAAATATATGATTTCATAAGCAGTCAAGAGCAACTACCGCACATCCCTAGTCACATCAAAGCATACTTCCTCTTCTGGTCTTTTAAAATCCTCACCTCTACAGCTAAGATTTACTAGCCAATTATCCGATATCACACATTACACTAAGAAGCTAATGCTCGAGTAGTTCCACGGGGAAAGGACTATTATTATCCCTCTTAGCAGATGGGTGAACAGCCATAACAGATGTGAATTATCTTGCCAAGCTGACAATGCTACTAAATGGTATCACCAGGATTTCAACCCAGGTCATCTAACTTCAGAGTCTGGCCACTTAAGATATTATAAAATATGCAAAACCACAGGAAGATACTCGTTTCTTGGAGGGAGAGAAAGTCACATATATGGTTCATAATGAGTCCATATTTTTAAAAAGTCTGAGCCTCACAAAATATATTCATTACTCATCTTTTCCTTAAATGTAGAATTGGAATGATATACTGCATAAAAGGTACTTGTAGAAACTATAATGTTTATATGGAAATGAAGCATTTTAAGGAAAATGAAAGTTTAACTAGATGATGTCAGGAAGAAAAAAAAAAAAACGCCTAACTTCATTCAGAATAGTATATGAATACGCTACCAACAGAAAGTAAACTTTATCTGGATTTAATTACCAGGATAAGACTTTTTCCAGAAGTGCTACTCTGCTGTTAATTTCTCAAATACAAGCCCCTGCCAGCAGCTTGCATGCTTGAACAGCCTTATGCTAAGCTGAGTACCAAATGATGACACTCAGGTTCTGTTAAATATGTTCTTGATGAGAATGAAATAAAAGTAATGAATTAGTCCCAAGACAAATTTAGAACTTTAATTAATGAAGCCTAAGAATAAACCAATAAACAACGTAATGAAACTTGTAATGGAGGACGCCAATCACCAAACTGTGCCATTTTCACTGGCCCATATAATCTGCAATCTGTTCAGATTAACTGACACCTGTCAAGGAGTGGTAAGCATTAAGACACACATCCAGAACCACGGAGCCTATGGAAAGCACAAACACCACGACTATTTCTATGACCATGTAGTGTAAAAGGCAGTTTTAAATGCAAGCTAAAGGAGAAATGTAGCATATAATGCTAAGTACTTTGATTTCTCCATATAATGAAAATTCCTATTCCCTATTATCCTCCTGCTCGGCTAGTGCACTTCCATACCCTTTCCTGTCTTCCTGCCCCTCAGCGCATGGCTAATCTCCCCATCTACAAGCTCAAGTCTGGTTCCTGACATCCCTCTCCTAAGGGGCCTTCAACCATCAATGATTTCCTTCTCTCTGGGTGTGGCCTCCCTCGATACTGGATCCTTCCGGTGATTCTCAATGACTTCAAATCTCTCTTACTCAAGTTTCTTAAGAGAATAAACCCTAGATAGTTCCCACGCTATAAACTGGTGAGAAAAAATTGGTTGGGGAAGAATATAGCGAATTACTGAAATTACAGATCATAAGAATGGGGACAGAGCAGTGACTGAGAACACTGACTCCTCAACAGATTGCCTCATTAAACTACCAACTCCCCAACACACACCAGCTGTATTACATGGGGCTAAGTATTCATCTGTGTCCCTTGGTTTCCCCATCTATAAAACTGGGAATAGTTGTAGCATCTACTTCCTACGGCTCATAAGCTAAGAGCTAACTAAGTCAATATTTTTATTTTATTTTTCATTCTATCGGGGATTGAACTCAGGACCTTGTGCTTTCTAGGCAGGCGGCAGCACCACTGAGCTAAATCCCTGGCCCTAAGTTAATATTTTTAGAAGAGTGTAAAACAGCTTGACATATTGCAATCATTATACAAGTGTTTGTTAAATGAATAAATAAAATTACAGGTGACACTGAGAACTTAAGTAGTTGTCGGCTAACTTTTATGGCTTAGCATTGGACTTTCAGCTGGAAGGGGTGGTGAAGGCCTGTAATCCCAGTACTCAGGAGGCTGAGGAAGGAGGACTAAAGTGAGGTTGAGCCAGCCTGGGCTACAGAGTGAGTCCATGGCCAGTCAGAGCTACAGAGCAAGACCCTGTCTCCAAAGAATAAAAAAGAGAGGGGAAAAAACTATTAAGTCTGGGATTTGATTTGCCACAATCTGCGGGCAAAGAGGAGGACTAACTACAACAGGGTATACTCAAGACAAGATCAGCCCTGCACCTAGATTATATCCCTACTTTCACCAAGTAAATAGGAATAAAACAATGGAACTCTGGAGATCAACATATAAAAAGGAATTTTGAGAAAATTTGAAAATGCTTACAATAAGATGAAATTCAGAAAGAAACGAAATCATAAATTCACAAACTTTATGTTAATGGAATTAAAGCATTATGGTCAAGGGAAATTCACATTTCTCAAAAGACTTTAACGGTAATGTGCAAAAGCATACCGCCATTTCTCTTCTTTATATTCCATATAGTTGGTTAAATATATTAAAGAGACCATGTATTATACATAAAATGTGATAAAGACTTTGTTAAACTACCCAGAAACACTTCAAAAGAGAAGCGGCTGCTATCTTTAAGCAATCTTTCACATTTCTAAAGTAAATGCTGAGCTATATCTTTGGTCAGTTTTCAAGCCTTTAATTTCCCATTTATTTATTTAGCTAGTTAGTTAGTTGGTTGGTTGGTTGGTTTATTGAGACAGGGTCTCACTATGTAGTTCAGACTGCTCTGGAACTTACTGTGCCGCCCAGGCTGGTCTTGCAGGGATCCTCCTGCCTCAGCATCCCAAGTGCTGGGATTACAGGCGTGCACAACCAGGCCTGCCTAATTTCCATTTAAATGATGCTGATTACTGAAGGGTGAAAGTTCATTTGACACACTATTTAATTTTCTCCAACTGCGTAGTGTGTAATACAGATTTGAAACTGGATTACCACTGTTATCTCCACATCTCATAAATCCTGTATTTACCGCACAAAAAATACTACTCCTAAATTCTATTCACACAGACCGCTATCAAGAAATTAGCGTATATTTATAGCAGTGACTAATACATAAATTAATTCACCAAATGTTATATATATTTTAAAAGAAAATTTTATGTATTTCTTAGAAAAAGAAACAGTGCTTCCAGAAAAGCAATACTCTGACATTATTTTGTTTATGAAACATCATATATGGTTCAGAATTTTTAAAAGTTATTAGTTTACTTTATTAAATACATATCTTTAAGAAATCATGGTACTTAGGGTCACTATAATTTCAGTGATTCAATTTTAATCCTCAACTGAAATGTAAAATTTTTAATTTAAAATATGACATGCTTTGTGCTCCATATTTAACATATAATTTTTAAAATTTAAAAATGTTACCATTAATTGAGTTAGATGATAACTAAAGACACCCACTGTTAAGTCTTTTCCTAAAAACTAAAGCTGGGAACAGCCGGGGGTGGTGGTGCACACCTGTAATCCCAGCACTCGGGAGGCTGAGGCAGGAGGATCACTACGAGTTCAAGACCAGCCTGGGCTACAGAGATGAGTTCCAGAGCAGTCTGAACTACAAAGTGAGACCCTGCCTCAAAAAA
>NW_022900916.1:15477609-15498190 GCF_012274545.1 Fukomys damarensis
AAAAAAAAAAAAAAAAAAAAAAAAAAAAAAAAAAAAAAAAAAAAAAAAAAAGAAAGAAAGAAAGCTGGGGCTGCGGATGTAACTCAATGGTAAAGCACTTTCCTAGCATGTGGGAGGCCCTGGGTTCAATCCCTAGCATAGAAAAAAACAGATTAAAATTAAAAGCTTGCCAAGAGAATACTGTAACAGTTACAGCTCACAGAATTGAAAAAAAAAAAAAAAAGAATATGTGAACACTCATCATTTCACTCCTCTGAAACTTTGGAAAGGTTTTCAAGTATTTAGCCATTCCTTGCTAACAGCTGATTCTGGCTGGTTACAAATAATGTAATTACTTACTGAAAAACTAAAAGATACAATGTGCTGATGGAAAAGGACACACTCCAGAGTACAGAGAATGTCTTCTTTGCATTATTGATACAAATAACACGACCAACAGACTTACTACTGAGGCCATAGTTTCTTTTAAAGATTCTGTAGCCCTTTTCAAAGAATGCTGCATGCATTAGTCTGTCTAACCTTCATGGAAACATCAGAGGATAGGCACCTCAGAAACTCTTCAGGACGGGACAAATGAGGAGACTGAGGCTAATGGAGTAAACGTGCACAAGATCACACATCTTAAAGTGAACCAATCACAAATATCTACCTTTCTAACATTAAGAACTGCAATTCCTTTCTCTAGGCGCAGCTGCTTACCTGATTGGCCGATTCTCTTTACTGTCAAAGAGTGAGAAGATGACCTCTAGCTCCTCTCCCAGATTGGAACACATGAGACTCTTCATCTGGACGAACAGGTGGTGACTGCTGGCCTGCACCGGGGTGTCTTTCTTCCGATGTCGATGCTCCATCTGCATGATAACCCACCCCAAGCAAAGACACAATCAGTATGGACTGAAGAAAACAAAGGTGTCCAACAAAACCAGGTAGCTATGGGTGTGATGATGATGTTCTTGACTGAAACTTTTTCATGTAGAATCGCTATCCATATTTCAATGTTTCTTCTACCTTCTAAAATTAGAAACAATGAAATCTGTAGATCATCAAGAAGCACTGCTTTGAGAACTTTTAAATCATTAATGCTAAAATGCTACCAAATCATGGAGTAGATTTAGGAATTAGAAAGTTCAAATGATTCTGTTCTTTCCTATCAACTCCCAGAGTGAGAATAAATTAGTCATCTTTTTAAAAAAAACTGCATTTTAGTGATTGTTCCACTGATGGTAACTGAATAATGTGGCTACAACTTCTCATTTCTCATAATTAAAAGTTCTTTTGAAAATTACACTAAATTGCAAAATTGTCATAGTTTTCTGAGACAGGCTGTAACAAATGATATTCTGTCTCTATAGCAAGAAAATGTATGTAATTTGCTGTGAAGGTATAGACAGGCAGCCCCAGGAAAGTCAGGAAGGCATCTAAAGGTAGAAATACGCACATCTGTGTCCACCTCGCTCATCATGTGAGATGTGTCCATCTCAGCTAGCTGAGGCTAAACTTGGTAGGGAAAGCAGGCATGAGAACTCCCTCAGGCTGAAGGAGGAGAGGAATCACCTATGGACCCAAGGATTAGGACAACAGAGAAAGTTGTTCATTCAACATCTGTTAAGCATCTACTGCGTGTCAAGCAATGGGAATGCACTGGTGAGAAAATATGGAGACAGCCCAAGGAATCTACCGGGGAAGCAGACATCAGCAAAGCTCTCATTCTCCCTCTCCCTCTCCCTCTCTCTCTCTCACTCACTCACACACACACTCTCACACACACACACACACACACACACACACACACACACACCATGTAGGGCAGACCTATACTATCTGGAGAAGTCTGGAAAGAGGGATTGACTTCAGTCTGGGGTCAGAGAAGGCTTCCTGAAAAAGTGTCACTAAGCCTAGAAGGAGAAGGGGCAGAAATTATGACTTCCCTAAACTGCTGGCAGTGACCAGGCTGTTTCTCCCTTGATCCTTCAGAGACTGATACTCTGATAGTTTCATAAAATGAAGTAAAAACAACATGGCAATGTCAAAATATTAGAAAGGTTTCTCATCTTTTACTTGTCATTCTTAGCCTTAGCCCAGTTACCAAGAGTTCGTAGTCCAGCCAGCTGAGACCACACTTTGAGTGGCAAAGATTCAGAATAAGAAGACAGGAAAAATAATGGAAGGGCCTGTGTGTTAACAGAGTGGGTGATGGGGAAGCCTAGGATTACCACTTTCATAAGACACACTGCTAATGAATGAAGTCATCTGTTTTGAATCACTTGACAATTAAAATAATTCAGGGATTTCAACTTCTTGGTAATAAAGTCATAGCCTTTGCTGAGGGTTAACATACATAAACCTGGTCATTAGCCATCTTTTAAAGCTTCTAAGTAGAGCTTAACAATTACCAAATGACCAATGTTTTATGGCAAAATATCATCATTACAATTTACAGTTGTAAGTGCAACAGCATAAAATCACCAGAATCTTTTCACGCTTTCAGTTTTTATTTTGAACTACTTGAAAAGCAAAAGTTTAGCAAAATGTAATCCACTAAATGCCTCTGTGATCACTGTGTATCTAACAGGTACACTGGACATCTCTGTAAATCTGAAGAGTAAGCGCTGGGTGTGGTGGCGCACGCTTGTAATCCCAGCACTTTGGAGGCTGAGGCAGGAGGATCACTGTGAGTTGAGACCAGCCTGAGCTACACAGTGAGTTCCAGGTCAGTCTCAACTACATAGTGAGACCCTGTCTCAAAAAAACAAAACAAAACAAAAAAATCTGAAGAGTAAGTATACTTTTTAAAAAGGAGAACTTGGCATTGTGATATGTTTTGGCCACATTACCAGAGAAAGTTTTCTGAAAAAAAATTCTAACGGAAAAAACATCATAATTCTGCCTTGTTTTCTATGAAGGTTGATCTACTTTGTGTTTTAAAAATTCTTTTTACTATGGTAAAGAAAAGAATCACATATTCATAAAATTACAATTGTTTTTTTCTTTTCTTTTTGGGGGGAGGCATAATAGGAATTGAACTCAGGGACGCTTGCTTGCCTGGCAGATGCTGCACCGATGAGCTACATTCCTAGCCCAGAAAACTACACTTCTTTACTTCACAAAGAAGACTTTATTCCCCCTGGAGTTGCTACCTTACTTTCGGAGTTCCTTAAGATGCTCAACATGTGTATATGAAAAGGATAACATAGCACAAGATACTGAAGTAATAAATGCCTACTGAAGGCCAGGGCTGGAGAAACAGATGTAAAAACCTCCTAAGAATGGACCTCAAGGAGCTTGTCTGCTCTTACTTCAAAGAGTACAAGGTTTCCATCATCAATCATGACATTCACTTAAGAACCGACGGAAAAATTAGCTCCCTTACTCATGCAAAGAATCCAATATATCGAAATCAGTGACTCCCAACCTTGGTTGCACTTTACAGTCACCAAGAGAGCTATTAAAAAATACTTATGCTCAGGTCCTATCCCAGAACAATTACATGATAATTTCCAGGGGATGGGGGTGCAGAGAGGTAATAGTTTAAAAGCTCTCTAGGTGACTCTAACGGGCAATGAGGGTTGAGAATCCCTAATCAAGACCATATGAAGAGAGCTGCAAAATCACGCAGACTAAAAAATGTATTGTTGCATCTTTTGAATGATTGCCTTGGAATTGATGGTCTTCTCGTGGATGGTAGTAATTAGCCTGTCTGATTCTATCCTTAGCGCCTGTAACCCGGGTCCTGGTGCCTGGCGTGCTTTGGTATTGAAATCTCCCCTCTCCCTCCACACACTCACCATTCTTCCAGGTCTGGGATGGATTTGAGTTGTGTAAGTTATGATTATTTGCTTATCTCTTGGTGATTCATTACTTTGGGGAACTGATAAAAATATCTCTGTGAAAATATTATTGCAATAACAATTAAAAAGGCATGTTCGCACTTCAACAGCTATAATTTGGTAGTGTTTTTTGTCTGTTTGTTTTTGGTACCAGGGATTGAACTCAGGACCTAGCACCTGCAAGACAAGTGGAGGCACCACTGAGCTAAATCCCCGGCCTAATATAATTTGGTAGTTCTACACAGAGGTAAAAATCCATTTGGGAATAATTTATGGTCACAAAGTACCTTCTAGTTACTCCGTATGTGTTTACAGTTTGACTAGACCTTTCGTCAGGAAATACATGCATCCCAAAGATTTATTTCACCGGCTTAAATTTTCAATCCTCAAAAAATGCATTCATTAGTAGATGATAACAGGGTTCCTCAACCTCAGCACTACTAAAAATTTGGGGTGAATATATCTTTCTTATGGGGCTGTCTTAGGCTTTGTAGGATGTCTAACAGCTTCCTCTGGTCTCTCACCAGTCCCTGTTGTGAAAAACCAAAAATGTTTTCAGATGTGAAACGCACCCTGGGAGGAGGGTAATGTGCCTTCCTAGAACTACTATTTTCCATTAGAGAATCACTAGTCTAACCTACTAAGGACTACAAAGCAAGGAGATAAAATGATATTATGAAACCATAAAAGGTTCCTGAAAAGATATTCTGTAGGTCCAAATCCAGATAATTAGCATCCTTTTTTTATTATTTATTATTTATCTCAGTTTGGCCTTCAGTACTGCACCAGACTCTCTAGGTGGACACATGTTAACACTATAGGGCTTAGCACTTTTACTGCTTAGCTGAGCATTAATTAGGTGAGAAAGATCTGATAACAAGGCTAGCAAATATCTAAACAAAGACATTTTTCCTCTTTATGAAATAAGAATCTAATAAGATGCAAATGCTTCTGTCTCCAGTATGACTCTGATAAGGAAGAAGTAAAGCATCCTCTGTTGTTGTAGTCCCTGATCCAACAGTGACAATAAACTGCCAAGCAACAAGGGATTGGTGATGACCCCACCTCCAGCTGGTAAAATCAATAGTCATCACTTTCTTGTTACACAGAAGAAAGACCAGGAGACCAAGACTACTGAGAATCTCACTATTGTGAAGCCAGGATTCAAATACGAACTTCAAAAAAGAAGCTGCTTTAAAAGAGAAAACATGTCCTTTTGAAGTTTATAAGCCCTAAGTTTTCCTTGGGTCTTTGCTTTACAAATAGTAAAATGTAATTGCCAATGAGGAGAAATTAAATTTTCATGTAAAATAATGTTTTATTTTCCTCATCTGAAAAATGACTTTGGACTAGAATCTGAGCAACGAAACACCAAAATACCCACTCTTCTTTTTCCCACCAATGGCAGACATGGCAAGTCAGAGTCTAGATGAGATCCTAGGATCTTACTGTCTTTTGCACTCTGGGCAGCCACCACCAATAAACTACAGTGTTGTAAGAGGTAAAATCAATTTGCCACCCCATATGTAATGTCAACTGTAAAGAACAGAGACAAAATTACAAACACAGAAAATCGACCTGGAGAAAATAAAATGTATTTGTGTCAGAAATTATTAGTTGCTTATCAAATGTCTGACATCCTTAGCTGAACCTGGGAGTGTGGCCTATGTTCTGCCAGTGAGATGTACAGTGGACCCTCAAGTCACAACTGGACTGAAATAACCCAATGACTTAGGTTAATTAGGTTAGTGGAAGATTCATCTGCCTCTTGTTATCTATAGCATATAGCCAGGTAAATGTCCAAATCTCAGCTGTATTGACTTACAAGCAACTCTCCCTCAGGTCTACTGTAACTATTACTGTACAGAACTTCCAAGAAGGCTCACTGAAATAGATGAATCAACACACAGGAAACTGAAGCACAGATATAATGGCTGCCACTCTTGCAACCATATTGTACTTTGAGGTGTCCTTGATGTTGGACGAAGGACCACAGAACAGACAGGTAAGAGCCTTTATCCCTGTTCAGACCATGAAACCACAAATCAACTCCCAACTTCCTGCTTCTAGCTAGACTTTTATATTTTAAGAATTAAGTTTCTCTCATATCTAAGTTTTTATCATGTACTTCACTAAAAACACCCAAATCTAAATCTAAGACAATATATATAACAATTATTCTTGTCATATTGCCTCTCTCATACAGATGAAATAAAGATGAGAAAGGATGAAAACAGATGGAATTCTGCAGATATCTGTCAACAAAAAGGCATTTCACGTGTTTTTATTTAATGATAACAAATGGAAAAGGATCATTTCCCCATTTCATGAATGAAGAAACTGAGGCTCAGAGAAATTAAGTAAGTCCAAGATCACAGAGCTGGTAATGCCTGCTCTTTAGTTGTTTGGAGCCAATTCATGGTCTATTTCTAATATCAACAAACTCAGAAACACTATTTATCAAGTTCAAATCACTGGACAAGATCTTCATGCATGTATAGAGCAGAAGATGGAATGTTCAAACTGAAGAAGCTTAACAAAGGGAGGGATCTGGAAATAAAAGAAAACAAACAAAAAAACTGAAGAAGCTTAAATTGTTAAATCTTTTTTAAAGTCAGAAAATACAATGTTCAATGGGTTAAATACGCTATGGAGATGCCAAATTAGAAAATGGCACTGAGGGCTGGGGATTTAGCTCAGTGGTTCTGCCGCCTGTCTCTCAAGCACAAGGACCCGAGTTTGATTCCCGGTACCAAAAAAAAAAAAAGAAGAAGAAGATGGGACTGACAAAGGAGTTATACAAACTGTATTTGTTATAAAACCTAAGAAGTAGTGATGACTTTAACTTAGAACACTTGTTTTGTTCCTTCCCGCCTGCCATTCACTTTTAACTGTCTTCTTGCTATGTGCCAGATACTCCACTTACTGCTCAGCAGGCAGCACCCTTCTCAGGAAGTTCAATGCGCAGTAAAGAGATCCTTTACAAACACAGAATGTACTCCACTAACAGCATAAAGTATGTAGAGACAATCTGGGTTAATTTAAAAAACCTGAAAAATATTAACTGTTTCTGGCTTCTCAGAATCCAACATAGCCCTACTAGACTTACTGATGATTTTTACCCACATTCTTCAGGTATGGGTAATATTTTGGCTAGAAATGTTCCACTATCCTCAGTATACTGGAAGCTTGGTATGCTACCCTGAAAGAGGCAGGATCCTCTAAACAGCAGCCTGTATTTCCAATAGGCATTCTTCCTGGGAACATTAGAGTAAGATGCAGCCGTGAGGAGATCACAATAAAGTTATGTTTAGGGAGGCATACTTCCAAATCAACTTGTTCTCTGATTTAGGGTAAAGAGAACTTAGTTAATGCTAAGAAGTTACATAAACTGTACACAAGTATCTAAGAATACAAGGGTGGATTCAAGGGAAACTAGACCAGATCCAGAATCTATATGCCACATTCAAAATACTGGACTTTAACCCAGCAGATAACTAAGAAACAAACAAAACAAAACATCTCAGGTCATGGGTAATATGATCAAATATCTTTATGGAATTCAGCACTTAGGAAGAGACTGGGGCCCAGGGATGAGTGTAAGAGCAGGATTTGAAGAATGAGAAGACACTTTCAGCAGCTGGAATTTCTACAACAATGGAGCAGCAAGAAGGGCTAACATGTCGATGAACAATAGCTAGAGACCATTAATTAGAAAATTATCCTGAGCCAGTGGTTCTGCCACCTGCCTCACAAGTACAAGGCCCCAAATTCAATCCTGATACAAAAAAAAAAAAAAATCCTGAAACACAATAGGTACTGTAACTTGTAGGTATTTCACTAGATTAGGATAAAAGTAAGATTTACAAAGTCCTAGTGCCCAGGACTTGACAGCCCAGTGGAGAACATCATGTCACTCAGAAACAGTGAAAGTGTCTTGGTGTATATTTGGGGCATGGTAACCTCAGCTCCCAATTCTCTTTACTCTTTTCAAATTTAACCTTACAAAGCCAAGCAGGTATGAAGAGTGCCATGGAAACTAGAAAATTAGCAATGAGGCTGTGAAGCAATGTTTCTTTTACCTACCAATCGGTAAAGCTCAGTAATGCTGATGTCCTCTGGATCCACCATTGAATACTCTTTCCTGGGCACCAGGTCCAGTCCCAATTGTCTAGAAAACAAATTGCAAAAGTTTGGAAGAAAAGTCATCTCTGTGAAATATACTGTAAAGAATTGCTTTTAAAACATCACCTTAATAGTAGATATATCACTTGCCATACTTCTCTCACCCACAGTTCTACATGGAATAAACTGTTACTACAGTTAGGGAGAAAACAGTGGAGTAGGGTAGGAACTAGATGTAGAAATAATTTAGTTCTGTAAACTGGAGCTGAGAGAGGGGATGCTGGACTTTGGGATCTGACCTGGCACTAAGACAGCCTATCCAATGTGAGTCTCAAGCAACTTCGGCTAGAGGTCTTCATTTATGGGCAGTTCAAGGGTCACACATTAAGAGAAACCCAGTAAAAGCAGAAAACAGAAATTT
The DNA here is from genome assembly GCF_012274545.1 of Fukomys damarensis. Classification (NCBI taxonomy): domain Eukaryota; kingdom Metazoa; phylum Chordata; class Mammalia; order Rodentia; family Bathyergidae; genus Fukomys; species Fukomys damarensis. Next base: position 15,485,983 of record NW_022900916.1, read on the forward strand.
GAACAGGACAGCTCTAGCCTGGGGTGAAAAAGTGGCTTAATCTCTTGCATGAAGTATTGTTGGCTGACATGTAGCTTACTGTGACAGGAAGTATCCCAAGGTTATATCCAACCTCATAGGGACCAAGCACAGTAATTAATTTTAGGATGCCTTACCGAGGACAGAGGACTATCACTGTAATCCTGTTCTGGGTGGTTTCCCTCTGGTGACCTTAGTAGTGCTCTTCTTCTTCTTCTTCTTTTTTTTTCTTTTCATTAAGTTTATTGGTGCTTTTTATGTATACAGTACAGTTACATTCATCATTGGGATCTTGTACTCACAGGTTCTTCCTTTGGCATTTAAAAAAAATCCTGAAATTCTACGCCCTTCTCAAAATCTCATTTAAATTTCATAACTAAAATGTATTAATTTAGCATCACTTTCAAGCCAAGCCACCCTGAGAGATATTTATTTTTAAAATTAGAAGACTGTGAGAAACAAAGTCTTTGTAAATAGGGAAGGTGGAAGGAGTGAAGAGAGGGCAGGGGAATGGGGAAAAAATAAGAACCAAGACACATCATCTAAAGGTACAAGATTCCAATGATGAATGTAACTGTACTGTATACCTAAAAAACACCAATAAACTTAATGAAAAAGATGTATAAAAATGCACTAACAAAGGTGAAAATATTCTAGGAAATGAAAACACATTAGCTGTCATTACTGGTAAAAAGAAGAAGAATGGGAAAAAAAATAAATAAAATTAGAAGACTGTTATTTCCTAGAGAGTAGGAGCTAACTTTCAGGTAGCAAAACACTTTCTTCATTTTCCTAAATTATGTTACTATTTGAGAAATTCAAAGAAGTCACACATCCATTCCTCTACTTCAACTCTTAATGACAACAAACACAGTCATTTGTCTGCAAAATACCCACGCCCTCCCCTGCTCGGCTTCCCAGGGATGCTGGTAGGATCTTTTCTCATTCTCATCCCCTCCCAAGAGAGAACCACTGCACTGAAGGATAAGACACCATTTGATGGCAGGTCTACCTTGCTGATGAAAAATTATCTAGCAAAGGAAAGAAAACAGATAACCACAAAGGAATCAAGGAGTTTTTCTTCCCAAAGCTCCTTCTTTTCAAATCTTCCCTACCCACACATTCTATTCCAGAAAGACAGGGCAGAGGGCACGAATCATCTGATCATCTTCCCTTACTTTTTAAAAAAGATTGAGTTTATTGGTGCATTTTAGGTATACATAATACATTCATCATACAGAATTTGTACCTGGTATAGGATATATCCTGACTGTTATTTTTTCCCATTCCCCTACCCTCCCTTCAAGCCCTCTTTTCCTCATTTCCAAAAGCTTTGTTTCAAATTTTTCCTTCTTTTCTCCTAATGCTCATCTGACTTGCCTGAAGGTAGGCACGAAACCTCAGTACAATTCATCTATGAGGGCCCTAGTTCAGTGGTTCTACCACCTACCTTGCAAGTGCAAGGTCATGAGTTCAATCCCTGGTACCAAAAAAAGAGAAACAAAACAAAACAGAAAACAAAAACAATTTATCAAAAACAAACAAACAAAACATTTTATCTATGGGCTGGCCAGCAATATATGAGAAGCTGGCATAAAATGTGCTTTCCAAACAGGAGGAATAGCTATTGCTGCCAATGAGATTCCTCCTTTTGTGAATTTGATCTTGAAGATTCCAATAGCACTGGTTGTGTGACAAAGAATAAGCTACATGAGGAGCAGCTGATGGATATCACTGCACAATGAGTAAGGATAAACTCTAGCACTGAGGTTCTGGGACAAGCATGGGCTCAAGGACTTTCCTGGACTTTCAGGCCTGGGAACAGGTATTATGCAAGTTCCTTTCTCTCCAAAGCCTGACTTACCAACTTCTACTGGCTTCCTATGGTCCCAGCTACACAGAAAGACTTTCATTTGTTTCCATTTGGCTTTGTCAATTCCTAGGTATAATCTTAGGATTAACCACACACTGTTAGCAGTTTCTTGGCTCAGAGAATATAATCAGAGTAATACTTTACAAAGAATATCAGAGAGATGAGAAAAGCCAGGAAGAGACAAGACAGAGGAAGACCCCATGGTATACAGGAAGCCAGGAGTTGGTCAAGAAGAAAGGGTCAGATTTTGTCAGCTCAGTCACTAAACTATTTTATGACATCAGGAAGAAATGATGAATGGATTCCACCTCCCCTATAATCTCAGCAGAAACTTAAAGGACATCACAGTCTCTATGGGAGACAGAAACATGTATGGTCATTTTAATTACGCCTGAGGATACCAGTGAGAATACTGTTTCTGCTGACCCCAACAGGGAACAAGACAGGTAATCCCCTCCTCCACCAAGCTTCCTCCACCCAGAGCATTTCCCTTTGCCAGTGCAACACACACCTCAAGACTGACTACATTCCTGATTTATGTTCATCCAGAGATTTATATTTAGACAAATAATTTTGCAGGACAACCTGATCTAGTTGAACAGGCAAGGGAATTATCTTGATTTGTTTTCCACTTAGCATTCTTCCATAAGAAAACATATTGAAGAACAAGGTAGATGTACAATCTTTATGGTATAAATTATTTTAAGCAATGAAATTTAAAAAAATAAGAGTTCAGAAAATTCAAATTTGAGGATGATTTAAATAAATTATCCTGTTCATTTTCATGCATCAATGTTTTACTAACTTACCATAAATTAGCCATAGAACTACCCAAAGTACTATAAGCTAGACCCCATGTAAGTCAAAAAGTGAGTCATGATTCAGCCATAGTTAATGATTTTCCTCTTTCCCTTTAGCCATCATCTTCCTTCCTTAAACTAAGGAGCTTCATTTTCTTGCCTGCTCTGCATTTCCCCATTACTTTGATAAGCTCACTTAACCAACTTCACTACTGTTTACAAACTGTTTTTTTTCTCCCCCATTAAGTTTACTGGTACATTTTAGGTATGCAATGCAGCTACATGCATCAATGGGATCTTGTACCTTTACATGACAGATCTTCGTTCTTATTTTTTCCCCATTCCTCTGTCCTCCCTCACCTGCTTCACTCTTCCCTACTTACAAACACTTTGTTTCCATGTTTTTCCTTTTCTCATATTTTTTTTCCCTTCTTACCTTTCCCTTATGCCTCCCACTTCCCCTACTCCTTTAGAGCTTTTCTTCCTATTGTACAACACAATATCAATTATACATTTTGATTCTTACCTACACTTTTAGTTTTTCATATGAGAGGAACTATTTGGTATCTACACACATGTGTCCTATTAATTTCACTTACGAGTATGGCCTCAGTGTGCATCTACTTAGCTATACACGTCTCCAGTTTCTCATTCTTTATAAACGGTGTTTTGTTTTGTTTTTTATGGGGACCATAATAATTACCAAGAGCCAATTATACTTCAGTAAAAACTCAGAAATTTTGCAAAATAATACAGAGTACATGAAATTCGAGCAGTGCAGGCCCAACTCCAATAGCCTTTAGAACCTCCCTTTCCCAGAAGCATTCCGATGCCACAGTAAGAGCAAGCTCAGCCCCAGTTCTGGCAAATCTAGTTCTCCAGCTTCTTCCTGGAGCTGAAGTCACTCTGGGACCCTCCAGTACAGCTCACACCTCTGCCAGGTGACATATTAAGGCAAGAACATTTCAGGAATGTGTTTCCGGTCTTTAAAGTAGAGCTCCTAGTCCAGTGCTCCTGCGCCAATGTCCACTTCACTTGCAGTATTTCTCACAGGGGTGAATTTTCCAGAGATGAGTAAATACAACTATGTTATGTGTGCTTGCTAAAGCACGAAGAACACACCATATTCAACATGATACCAGAAGTACTGCAGGTGAGATGGACGTTTAAAATATCTGTAGCATTTAGGATCCTCGCAGGAATGAAACTGGCTTCTGTGGTGAGGGGAAGGAACATTCTACTTTCAAAGGGATTTTTCCAGATTCAGTAAGAAGCAGATTTATTCATGGTTCCCTTCCTGCTATTTTCTCCTTTTCTGTTGCCCTAATATCCCATGGAGGTCCAAATAGCAAATGATGGCTTGGAAAGATGAAAGACAGGAGGATATTGCCTCGTAAGTCGTTAATCAATTATTTCAGTGTCTTAAATTTTTACTTTATGCAACTGGTTCGATGATCACAGGCAAAGGTGGCAAATTCTTACTTTTTTACTCTTTAATAATATTTATGCTTAATATCAGTTTTGGATAGTTTTCAGTAGTTAAAGATTTACCACTTAATTGCTTGGTTGTTATATTAAATAATTCCCCACACTTTTATTTAAAAGTAAATCTTGAGGGCTGGGGATTTAGCTCAGTGGTGCTGCCGCCTGCCTTGCAAGCACAAGGACCCGAGTCCAATCCCCGGTACCAAAAAAAAAAGTAAATCTTGGTCCAGAACAGCACTTCTCCCAAGCAGCTTCGCAAGGTGGCTCATGGTCTCTCTCTCTCTCTCTCTCTGGATGACACTAGTGATCTATACATTAAAAGTAAATAAATATGCCAAACCTGGACTACTGGAAAGCAAGACCCATTTTGGCCGGGGGCTATAGCTAACAAGTCCCTATAAACACTTCCCTTTCTGTGAGCACACCAGAACGCACACAGAATCTCAGGGCTGCACCAGACCTACACGAAGTAGCTCTTGGCTACATCAGTGACAGTCCACACAAACCTCTGCCGGGGAAACACGGGGCAACCTTGTGTGCTGCTTCTGTGGACATTACTGTGTCCCGGCTCACACCGATATCCTTCTGTTGTGTTTGCCCCCAGAGAGCACCAGTCATTGTCAGTACTCACTCATTGCCCCAGTCCAGGCGAGCAGTAATGTGGCGCTTGACGTCCTTCATTCGGTCGTGGGTGAGATGGCCAACCAGCACCTGCCGCCGCAGATCTAAGATTTCATTCATGATGTGCCACAGCCGATGGAAGAGATCACCTTCGTTTCTCTGAGAAACATACAAATGTGGAGATTTGGCATCAGTCGCCATGCCGGACTTAGGGTAACCGGAGACAAAGGAGAAGGCAGCAAGTCCAGGGTACCTCTACCTGCCTGTGGTGCTGTGAACAGATTATCAGGAAACTAAGTCTTCCCTCACTGTCCTCAAGTGCACTTGCTGCTCTACCTGCTTTCATCCAAGTTTCACAATGCTCCTCTCCTTCCAAGAAGCCAACATCACTTCTCAGACTCCCCAACACAGACCATGTATTGTTTCTCACTACGCCTCCATGCTCAGGCTTGGGCTGGTTTCTGCACTTCGTGAATGCCGCCTCCTTTCCCACCTCATTAGCTTAATCCACATTCGACTCTTTTCAGGGCTCAGCCCGGTTTCCTTTTCCATCAGTCTTTCCCTGAGAAATCTTCCCCTCATCCTTTCCTCACTTCACTGAGCCATGGCTGCATGGAACTGGAGCCAATGAAACGGAAAACCATGTTGTACAATTATTTTTTGCATTCTGGTCTTCGTTCTTTCCCAGCTAAGGCTGGTCACACAGAGATGCAGACGGATTTTCACTGCCACTGTGTGCTCAGTTTAGATCTTTTAAAAAATGGTGCTTTCCTTTTTGCACAATTGTATAGATTCACAACACTGTCCCATGAAATGCATTAAGCTCCATGGCCTAGGAAAGAAGAACTCCTGGCTTTAAATTCTAGTCTTGCTACTTCCACCATAGTTTCATAGACTTGGGTATGAATTTTGGCATTTGTGCAACAGGGCAGTAGGATCCTCCTGCTGATGGTTAAGATTAACTGCCCACTTGACTGGCTTGGGAGCTGCCTAGGAGATCAGTGAAGCCCACTCCTGGGTGTGTCCAAGTAGACCTGGGTACTACAAGAGGTCCCTTGCCCCTTCTTCTCTGGCACTGCTCCCCTGGTCTGCTTTCTAGCTGCCATGGACTAATGAGCATTGTTTTATCACGCTTTTCTGCCGTGGTATTTCTGCCTTGCAGTCCACCAGTAAAAGACTGAAATCTCTAAAACCCTGAGCTGAATTAAACCACTCTTCCTTCAAGATGGGGGAGTCAGACACTGTATCTCAGTAAGAGGAAAGCTGACCCACAGTGTTTTCATAGATTGGTGATAACATATGAGAAGGGACCACCATAGCACAGTGGTAAAGAGCACATCTTAGAGCCAAATGACTCTGACCTGAATTCCAGTTTTGCCATGTACTGGCCATAAACCTTTAACAATATGTTTAACTTCTCTGGGCTTGTTTCCTTGTCTATAAAACAGATATCACAGTATCTAATTCTTGTGTTCTGAGGATTAATGAATTAGTATATGAAAACCAGTAACAATTAAATATGTGAGTATTAGCTGTCACTAGTATTACCACTGGTGCTGGGGATTTAGCTCAGTGATTCCACTGCCTGCCTCGCAAGCACAAGGTCCCAAGTTTGATTCCTGGTACCCCTTCAAAAAAAGCTAGTACTATCACTGTTTGAGCTTATAGTAAGACCTCCATGAAGAATTTTTTTCACGCAAACAAAAACACACATCTCTTACCCTGAAGACATTAAGGTGAACCTTATATAATTATTTACCTCCCACCTTTTTTAACCAGAAGCTATGCTTTTACTTTTTACAAAAACTATTACACTTACAGGCACAGTGATACGAAAATATTGAGGCTATGATCCATCTAAAGTCCTCAATTGCTATAAGCTACAAGAAAAATCAGGTTCTTTGTGATGGGTAAATGAAATTTAGTTGTAACATACTTTATTTTATAAAGCAGTGACTTGATTTCTGCTTTATCAATACTGAGTGTCTTGAGGAGTTTTCATATGTTGTCTAGGTCAGACAAATTTGCCAGAGGAACAAGAAGCATTCTCCAGAATGCCACCCTTGATCTTCTGAGATATAAGTACTCTTGCTTGCTTCTCAACACCTAAAGTACTTTATGGAGCCTATCACTTCCTGCTCTTTCTTTGTGTTGTACACTCCATTACAAGCCATTACAAGTGCACTGCAACATGACACTCTTGTATTAACCACTTGGTGTCCATGTCTTCCATGTGACTCCAACCTCCCAACCACAGTGACTGCGCCTACCTTTTGTGGCCCCTTCATGTGGAGAACGAGTGAATGAAAACCTTCATTTATTTGTTACTTTTTGTAAATCTCAAGAGGCAGGCACTGCTTAGGTCATACAGAAGAATAAGAAGGGAAGATTAAGGACCATCTAAGAAAATCAGCAATAGGAAGAGAAAGTCCAGAGTCAAATTGCTAGATAAGAAAATCACAAAGAAAAGTCAAATCTCATGCAGCAAGAGGAGCCAGCACTCACTTGAATGAACTGTGACAGTGAGAAGGTCATGCACCTGTCCTACAGCAGCAGTCTACACTTGGCAAACAGGGTGGACTTGATTTTTCTGCATCACCTCTAGGATTTCAATTTAAGAGAATGCTGAGAAGGAAGCAGGATTCTTTATAAAAACAGAAGCAAGTGGGTCAGCTTCCTCTTCAGGGAAGAAAACCCAGAAGTGAAGGATCACTGCCATTTCGCAGCCCAGGCCATCAAACTTGCCCTGCTATTGTAAGAAAAAAAGTACACATCTGCCGGGACATCTCGTCATAAAACTATAGATCACAAAAGTTGGATAAGAAAAACTGATAGCTTTGAAAGCTATGAAATATTGAAAGTTTTTCAGAAATATACAAATTTTTGACAGTGTTGAATGAAAAGGTATGGTATAATTTTAGAATACTTCGAATAAGACAATATCTACAAATTCCTGTAATATATTAGGAAAGTAACAAAAAGTTAATTGTATTTTCATATTTTAGAGAATGAGTATGTTTTTATTTGCCTTAAAATGAAAACATCACTGGTTTCAGCAGCAGACCTAGACTTTGATTCAGTCTTCAACACTTAGTGTGGGCTCTGGATAAATCATTTTTTTAATAAGATTCAAGAGTGAAAACTACTTCGTAGAGCCCCAGGGAAGAGAGATGTAAAACAGCTCAGAACTTTCACCAAAGTACTTGGTAAAAGATGACTGCTATTTCTCGTAAACCTTTTGTGGTAATATTACTGATATTTTATGAAGTAATATTTTTAAAGGGCATGATTTAGGCCCTTACCAAAGATATTTAAAAGAACAACTAGCATTTCTCAAGCATTTACCATGCACTCTCATACAAAGTGCCTGACAAATATAATCTCACACCCACTGCCTTCATCAAACATCTTTTAGTGAAGAAGACAAGTGCTTTACAGCTACTGGAAGAGAATATGTCCATTACTCTAAATATACTCAAGCATGATGAACTTGAATTACACAGTTGGCACAAAACATTTACAACAAGAAAAGAGAAATCAAAAGGTCCAACATAGCCAAGTTAGTCTCATTCTCAACGTTAAAACTCTAATATCTTTGGGTTAAACTTTATATTTGCTCCTCATATAACTGCATTCCAGTAGGCAGGGAAGATTATGCTTGGTCTGTCCCATTACTCAGGTCACTGGGAGAAGAGATTACTTTTATTAGCGTTCACAGCACATAGATTTTTCAAGCCAAACAAGTCTGTTCCCAAAATAGATGCTTGCAACCTCAAAAGCAGGTAAAAATAGCTAGATAAGATAGAGTAAAAAAGGAATTCGACTTTATTCCCACTAGTCGCTCCATTAAAGGAACGTTTCAGGGCCTTTCGCTCAACTAATAGACAACACTCACATTATCATTATTTTTATAACTCTCAATATGTTGGTTATTTCGGATGCAGTGGTTCAAATATTTCACAGTTACTATGTTCATGTTAGTGTCATGCACAATGTCACTTAAAATGAAATAAATACTCACATTGTATATTCTTCACAACATAATTTTTTAAAAATTTAAAAGGGAGATATGCATTCCTTTTTTTTTGGTATGGGGATCAAACTTGGGACCTTGCGGTGGAACCACTTAGCTAAATTCCCTGCCCTTCTGCATTTCTACAGCACTGTCCCACATCATAGTTTTTGGGTAAGTCACCTTGATTTTGTGTTTACAAAGACTACATTCAGGCAATTCACTTAAAATCTACGATTGTCTTGTGGATTTGCCTCTTGAGTCCTAAAGCCATCAATTCCAGGAAGGTATGGCCAGGAAACTAAAGGCTTTCTACTGCCAACGTGTTAAGATTATCTTCTCCCAGTGAAATATTCTACTGCATGTTAGAAAAAAGAGAATATAAACCATCATTCTGTGCTAATGAGCCTCACTAATTTGGATTTTCTCTTTTATGGACTGTTTCAAATCAGTGTGTCAGGATAAATACACCTTTGTATTCTGAACTGATCCTTTCCAGTGATTAAGCTGTTCTACAAATTTCTCTGACAATAAAAGAAAAAAAATCACATTTATCTTCCTCAAATTATCACTGCCCACAGACTTCCACATACACAATGGTTCAGTGTAGAGTACCAGATTCAGCTCTGAACCCCAGCTTAGCAACTTTCTAATGACAGAGAGACCCCCTTTCTCTGAGGTTTGGCTTGCCTAGGTTTCAGTTTCCCACACTCAAATGAGGTTTGATGAAATGAAAAATGAGAAAAAAAGCAAACAACTTGTAAGTTTCAAATATTTTTCATTATGCCATGATATTATAATGAAGCTCACCTTTTTAATTAATTATTCTCTTAATGTGGCTAATTTATAAGTTAAACTTTGTCATAGGTATGTCTATTTAGGTTTCTATAATATCCACAGTTTGAGGCTGCACAGAGGTCTGAATATGTGTCCCTTACTGTAAGGTAGGACTACTGTACTTGGTCTAATTCAAGAATTTCACTTTCCCACTTTTCTTATCTGTAAAACAGAGATAACCACAGTTAGTATTATCTTGAGTGGTTGTAAGGATTAAAGGATATTCTGTACTTAGAGTAGTCCTATGGAATTTGCCTGATTATAAGGGTATGTGTCCTGTGTTAACTGGACTGGAGCCATTATATTCACTAGTGAATATATTCACTGCTCTGATGTTCACCTCTGAATGTATTGTTAAGAAGTGGGAGGACCCACTGTTAAGAAGTGTGGTCACTGGACACACGGGTGTGAGGGAATGCATCTCTTGCTGATGCTCTTGCGCTGTGCTCTGCTTCTCAGCTGCCATGAACTGAGCATCCTTGCTCCACCACACCCTTCTGCCATGATTATTTCTGTCTTAAGAGCCAGTTGACCATGACTGAAACCACGGAGATTATGAGCCAAATTAAATCACTTTAAAAGTTAAACCATCCTTTAAATTTGGGGTGTGAGGTATTCAGTCCTAGCAACAGAAAAACTGAGCAATAAAGTGCTCAATAATGTCAACAGTCTTAAGCAATTAAATATATACACCTACAAAACAGGTATTTTTCAAGAAATATTCATTTCTTCAATAAATTTAGAATATTTTCATTGATTCTCATTAAACAGTTGTCATTTACAGCATACTTGAATTATACAGTTAAAATATGATAAAATACAATTAAGTTGTATTAAATATAAGTTTATGTACTTGAAAATCAAAAATGTTTATGAAGTCCAAAACTAGGCCTATTTAAACAATCCTATTTGGATAAATGTCAGGAAAATTACCTTTACATTCATTCATGTGGTGTTGAAAAATAATGTATAAAATCCATGCTCAGTGAGCACCGAGATTAAAACAAGACAACATCTCACTAAGAGTTATATCTCTGATCCGCTGATATTAGTGAATTGCAGCAGGTGCTCAAATTCTCATCAATGCTTTTATTCATATTCAGGTATTTCTTAAGATAATTCTCTACACAGAAAAATCATACCATTAAAAAGTTACCTAAGCCGGGCGAGGTGGCGCACGCCTGTAATCCCAGCACTCAGGAGGCTGAGACAGGAGGATCGCCGTGAGTTTGAGGGCAGCCTGACCTACATAGTGAGTTCCAGGTCAGTCTCAACTATATAGTGAGACCCTATCTCAGAACACAAAAACAAAAACAAAAACAAAATAATAACGATGATGACAATAATAAAAAGTTACCTACCACATAGAGCTGCTTCCACATGGCTCCCCAGTCCCTTAATGTGGATGTCATTTCTGTGATAACAGAGTCTTCAGTAGGAATAACCATTTCAAATTGCCTGTGAAATTAAGAGAAAAAGCATACTTGAGAATACAATAGAAAACAGTCTTGTTGTTTTGTTTTTTAAACACTCTCAAAGATAAACTAGGAAAGAGAATCATTCAGCTATTTGAGGTTCCACAGATAATAATCAGGATTTAATTTGGAGCCTGCAGGAAGAATGCTATATGTATGATAGTGGTACAATATCCAAGGGATGCTTCATCCAGATCACGTCTGCATGGTACCATGGAGAAGGAACAACACAAGAGTTCCACTCTAGTGACAGTCTAACCACCAAATAGCAACTCTTTTAACCTTTCCAAGCTCAAAGGCCTTCATCTGTAAGATGAAGTCACCAGGCAACATGAACTCTGAGGTGACTTTTGCTTTCAATTCTATGACTAAAGGACTCAAAGTAAGCAAAAGAAAAACTGTTCAGCTACCAGGATGCAATGGCTTTGAACACTCAAATTAACCCAGTGTTATAAATAACTACACATTGAGATACTGAACATTCACTTGGGCTCATTAATCCTTCATTTATCTCATTTGTGAAAAAGGCCATGAAAAATGAGCATTATTAATAATTATTATTATTAGTGATATCATGCAGCATAGTATTTAAAGTCTTAAGACATCACAGATATCTGAATATTGATTCCAGAAAAATATTTCTGTAATTAGGGTAATACAGTCTGTTTCTACTCTAAAAGCAAGAAATTTTTCATAACCATGTTTAGAAGGGTATGTATGGCTATCCCAAAGTTGAGAAGAAACACAAGGAGATTTAAAAAAAAAAAAGGAAGATTTTATTTGTCCTTTATATTCTGCTTCCAACATTTACTGCTCTTTTCTTCATTTCTAGTTTTTTTAATTCTTTCTGGGTTTTGTAAAGATTAAAGTAGTTAAGCAGCTATCATCTCAAAAGAATGCTACCAACTATATTTATAGGGACTTTTTATTTCAGTAAGTTTTTCTCAAGGACACCTAATATATAAAAGGTAACAGCCTATCAGACACTGTACCAGGTTGTTTCAATGATCAAGGGAAAATTATTTCTTAACATGAGGCTAATAACTCCTTTCTAGTGGCTTTTTTTTTTTTTTTTTTTTTTTTTTTT
>NW_022900916.1:15498628-15507687 GCF_012274545.1 Fukomys damarensis
TTTTTTTTTTTTTTTTTTTTTTTTTTTTTTGGTATCAGGAATCAAACTTGGGTCCTTGCGCTTGCAAGACAGGTGATGAACCACTGAGCTAAATCCTCATCCTCCTAGTTGCTTTTTAATGTTATGTCCAAAGTATAAATGTCTTTTGTAATATCTTCTTACAGAAGAATAGGAAACTAAAATCTTTCTTTGGTTCCATCACCATTACAGCTCTATCTCATTTATATTTCCTCTAAGATACCTTCTCCAAGGATATTTCTCTTCTTTCTAGAGATGAAATAATAGCTAAAAATGTAAAATGAGAATTTACACCTAGAAGAGTAAATAGTAATATATAAATTGTAACAGACAGAGAACCTTTTATTAAATCTACATATGACATCTCCAAGTGGTAGCACATTTACTTTGCTTTTGAAGCAGCTGTTGTACTTTAAATCATGAATGCTTGGAGATGGAGATTATAAGATGATGCTATACCAACTCTAGGAGGAAACAGTGAATTTCCAGGAAAACTTAACATCCTTTTCAAACATTTAAAAGTGCCATTATGTGAGCAAGAATTGAATAACACCAGAGTGGCCTCATCGTCCACAAAATGTAATTTAATTTAAGGACCCTATCAGTCCTGTATTGCTCAGAAGACCCAGGTAAAAACAATTTGATCTGTGGGAAGTTGATCTGGGGGTTGTCCAAAGAAAATGTAAGTTTTTAAAGCCAAAACTGTCATTTTTAGGCAAGGAAGCGATTTTCTATTAATCCTACAAAATCTAAAACCAGTGTTCCAATAGTCTGTCATAAGTAGTTGCTCTGTTCAATTATTCTGGGACATACTGTGCAGCATCTTTGAAGTGAACAGTCTTCAGTTAATAAATCCACTTAAATAAGATAGGTAATATCAAAATTTAAAGGGGTTCCTCTCTGGGAAAATAAGAATCTGGTAATACACAGCCGAAAACATTTTCAGACCCAAGTTTTTCTTCCAATAACAGTCCCAGAAATGGGCCTGGACCGATTCCAGAAATTCTTTTTTTAGAAAATAAAGTTTGACTTAGAGCTATTCTACTATCAAAATTCTCATTATGCCTGATGTCCAGCAAAGAACCTATAAGAAGCAAGGATTGAATGTGCACAACCAGATTTGGAGACACCTTTATTACGATTAAACTTTGCTGGAGCTCATGGAAGGGAACCAGATGTATATGCCAGTTTAAAAAAAGAAAAGGAAAAAAGGAAAGTACTTATTTTAAACCATGTCCCATTCCTACTGAGTTTGAAGGGTGGAGTTCAACTAAGTAACATCATTTCTGCAAGCACAACCTTCTCTTCTCTTCCTTAGAGTATGTGATGGGGGCTGGGTGGGCCAAGGCTCCACAGACTTGGGGGCAGGGTTAAGGATGGGCGTGTAGAGGTAACAAAGAGGATGGGGCTGGCTGCAAGGGCTTGTTCATACTTTTGGGGACAGGGCAGAACCTGGAGTGTTCACATTGCCAAGCCAAGGGCAGGAAGATCAGAGCAATCAGAACAGAGTCAGCATTGGCTAAAGTGATTTCTTTCTTTTTTTTTTGGTAAGGGGATTGAACTTAGGTCATTATGCTTGCGAAGCAGGTGCCAGAACCACTGAGCTAAATCCCTGGCCCTAAAGTGATTTCTTAGTTGCCATCTCATTCACTGGAGAGTGGCTAGGCAGAGTCAAAACGAGTGGGAACAACTACAAAAGAACCAATTCTCTGCTTGATATTTCCAGTGACTTACAGCTTTTACAATATAAAGAGGTTACTGGCACCAGTGGTAAATATTAGCACAAAAATTATACTTTTAAACTATTATTTCAAAAATTATACTACTACCAATAATATTGCTTAAACTAGCTAACATATACAAAGTGTGATCAAAAACTCTGGTGGATATTTACTTTTTTTAAAAAAATTACAGTAAAAGACACATTGCCACTAATTCTCAAAATACTCCAACTGGGCTTTCAACACACTTTCTTTTGCCACTTTCTGAAGCAGTTCGAGAAGTCCTCTTTTGTGTGTCTTTTCGTTGCAGTCCTGGCTATGCTGATTTACTGAATTGATTCAAAATGTTTACCTCTCATGGCGCCTTTGACTTTGAGGAAGAGTGAGAATAGACAAGCCAGGAATAAGATGGATGAGAAATAAAGTGGTGATTCTCTAAAGCAGAATAACGGCTTTATGAATCGGACACCCAAGGATATTAGTTACGATGGGCATTTGGGAAAATGAGGAAATTCCTAGGTTTTGAGGCAGCATGACTCAGCATTTTATTAGCCTCACCACCAGGCTTCTCTAAACAGCAGGAAACCAGAAGGATCCAAGTCTTCCTGCTTCAATTCAGCCCTTTCCATGATTCGTGGGCAGCGAGACACCTCAGCGCCCTGAGTCCTGCCGTTCTCCAGCACACCAATGGGTCAATTCTGTCTCCCAACTGCTACAGTCAGTGCATTTTCAGCAAACAACACAGACAATGGTGTGATCTTGTACAGCTCATTTTTTTAAGGCAGTTACTAAGCCTCTCAAATTCCAAAATAGGTAATGGTTTTGTGAAAATCCTCCAATATAAATAAAACTAATTTCTTACCCTTTATTCTTTACACAGGCATTTTTCAAGTGAACATAGCTGGAAGGAAATATACCCTGGAAGAGAAAAGATGAAGGTTATGGAGCTGTTATAAGGTAAGGTAGGTTCAGAAGGACAGTATGGGGAACAGCAAAGAATATCGACCCCACCACATGTGCTAGGCTATAATCTATTATGCCTGTAGCATCTTTCATTTTCTTCTACTAACTCCTTTACAAATTTAAATTCTGTAAAATAAACATCAATGAAAAATTCAATCTCATTCCATAAATATACTTTGTAAACAAAATTTATAAATTCAGAAATTCTACATAAAAATGATGTAAATGAGAAAATGTTGCATAGTTTTAAAAGATAGATTTTGAGGTTTTTGTTTATTCTTTTTCTTCTTCCTCAAATATTCATGATTCTATTTAAAATATATACTTATAATGGACAATGTGAAATAGGAAGAAAGGGGCTAACGGTGTAGGGAAAGTGGGAAGGCAAAGGGAAAGCTAATAAGGGAAAAGAAAAAAAATATGAGAAAATGAAAAAATGGAAATGAAGTGTTTGTAAAGGGGGAGGGAGGAGGGTGAAGGGAGGGCAGGAACAAGGGGAAAAAATGAGAACCAAGACCTGTCATGTAAAGGTACAAGATCCCAGTAATGAATGTAACTGTACTGCATACCTAAACTATACCAATAAACTCATTGAGAGAAAAAAATAAAATAAAATAAAAATATATACTCTAGGGCCAGGGATTTAGCTCAGTGGTTCCACTGCCTGCCTCACAAGCACATGGACCTGAGTCTGATCGCTGGTACACCCTCCCAAATATACATAATATATATTTTAAAAACACACTGTATTTGGAGACAATATCTGTATTGTATGTGTCACAGAAGATCTTTGATGACAACACAGCAGCAATTAATCACTATGCTGCCATTCTGATGGAACAAAAATTAAACAAAAAGCCATGCTAGATGAAAGCTTTGTACCGCGGGAAAATAATAGGGCAAGAAAATTGCTCCTTTGTTCTAAATGAGGTATTGAAAGAAACAGCAACAACAAAATGAGCATTAATTTTATTGTCTATTAAGTGACAATATCCTCTGATGAATTTCTAATGTATAATCAAATGACACACTCAATTAAATATTTACGAAAACAAATGTCATTCGAACATGTTGCTATGTGTATCCAAGTCAAAAGTAAAATTTAATAAGAAATATTCTACATATTCAATAGTAGTAAACATGGATATAGATTCTCCTTAAATCTTTTTTGTATAATTTTAAATTTATATCAATGCGTTTAAAGTAACTTGTAGGTATAAAGAATTTGAGGCTTGTTGAATGTGTATAGTAACAGGAATTGTAATAAATTTTCCTCAAACATGCTCTAGATGAATAGTTTAAACACTGAAGCTATATGCCCTAGAGTTGTCCCAGAAAAAGTTTAAATGAGGGCTAACATCAAAATTTTATATATACTTTGTCCCTTACACTCTCCTTTAGTCTGATCTAAAATAATGAAATGAAGTAATTAAACACTGTTGAATGTTGCAGCAAAACTGTATTTAAGCAAAAAATTAAGTAAAAGTTGATATCTTACATTGTATTTTAAGAATGATGAAAGACAATTCCTTATCTACAATTTTAATAAAGCTAGAATTAAGCACAAAATGAATATAATATATAAGAAAATAGTAAGAGTCTGAGGGAAGTATGAACAGAAACTGGGGTGATTAGAATAAGGTAGAAAAGATATTAGTAAGGATTAGTGTCAAAATCACACGAACCAACCCAAAGATAACACAAAAATCATATTACTTCCTACTATAAATCTTGAGCGTTCGTATGACTATATAAAGGATAATGAATCTTAGTGTCTATCTAGAATAGTAAGGAAGATAGGCATTTTTATAATATGGATCTTTCACTTTGTTTCCAAAAAATGCAAAAGGACTCAACATACCACTAAAATAAACTTTCTCCACACCAGCATTTTATAAATAATACTACAGAAAACTTAAAGATTAAACATCTCTATTGATATTTATTTTGGGATGTACGTGCATTTCCTCTGCCTGAATTTTAACTTAGCTCTCAGAGAAACTAACACTTCAAAAAGATTTTGTTTATATATAATGAGCTTATTAAGGCCTTCTCAGTACAATTTTTAAGAGCTATACAGGATTATCATTTGAGCTGTACATTTTAACTATAAGCCAAGTTCAAAGGAATTTTCAAAATTATGAAAATCTGTATTACCTCTTTACATTTCAATTAAGAGTTCCAACTTTAATTTCAATTGTATAAAAAAATAATTTAAATATTTATCTTTTTTGTAAAAATAAGAGTTTTTACCTTGATATTTGGGTTTTTTAAGGCAAATCCTCTGTACCAGCCTGTGGAGAAATAATCACTGTTACATTTTTATAAACCATAATATTTGAAGGATAACAAATAACAAATTAATTTGTTCTTTGCCAATACAATGTTATCATACATGTAATAATTCTATGTATACACATGGTAGTTGTTATATTAAGGCTAGATAACAGCTCAAGTAACCATTAGTATATCTTACTATTATCCTGCTTGTAAAAGTTTGTCAGAAATTTACACAATAGACAATAGAAAACAAGGGTATAGAGCGCTGGACTTAAATTTTGGCTCTGGGGTTTTTTTTTTGTTTTTGTTATTTGGTACTGGGGATCGAACTCAGGGCCTTGCACTTCTGAGACAGGCGGCAGCAACACTGAGCTAAATCCCTGGCCTGGCTCTGGCATTTAATCTTGGACAAGTTGTCATTTCTCCACATTTTATAAAGGTCACATTATTTCTAAGAGAAATTCAAGAATCCACACAAGATTGAATATACATTCAAATTCTGCTTGGCTAACTAAAAAGCACAGAATCTAGCAGCAAAAAATAGTGCTAGGCTAGCTGTTATGCAATGAGTCTGTACATCCTTACACCCACAGTCATAGGTTAGGATCAGTATCATAAGCGTAGGAACCAGGTCTCCCCTCATCAGAATTAACTGGCGCACCTTTCTGAGCTCTATCAGCACAGCATCTCAGCAAACTAAGCTCCCCATAATTTGTATTCTGTACAATGTCTATTACTTCAGCTCAATTTTACAATACTGTTCTTAAGGAAGAACAAGTCTTTTTATAATATAAAGCAAATATACAGTGTGTGTATATACATAGATGATTAGTATATAGCTAACTAGAATATTTTCAGATTGTATTTTCTTTTATATTTAGAAACTACTTTGCTTATTGGCAAGAAATTATTTTGTTATATGATAAATGTTCTATCTAGCTGAATTTTTGGCTAATTAAACTTTTGAAAACAAATATTTAAGCTCTGTATTTAAACATTTTTGTTCCTCATAAAACATTTTCTTAAAAGAATATACAATACGGTGCTATAAAATATCATCCCTGATACTTTAAAATACATGTAAAGAAAGGAGAATTAATGGAAAATTAGAATCTGTATCTCAGGGTTTATTATAGCCTGACAAGGACAGATCTAAGAAATATATTCATTTGTAAATCATTATTCTAGTAGAAACCACAACTTTTTGAGAACTACAGAAATGTCACAGAGAGTTTCTATCCAATTACACCATACAGAAAAGTTTTTAGATTACACATCACTTCCCATTACATTTAGGGCACATTTTCATGCACCAACTCAGAATCTATTTTATATCTGCCTGAATACACAGTAGAAATAAACAAAATGCATCCAGCAATGACACAGGAAACATTATTGTATTTTTAGAGGTCTCAGCTACAGTGGGCAGAATAAATATCCACAGCCATGTATCGCCATTTAGTGCCAGGCTCTAGCTAAATGTAGTAAATTGGCTCGGGGAGACACAAGTTAATCTATGATGAAACTCGGTAAGATAGAACATTATCAGATTATAAAGTCTGGGTAGGAAAAGCCTTCCAGCAGGAAAATGGCTATTTTTGGATATACGAGTGGCACTCTATAAACTATAGTCATTCTATTAACAAGGATTTTAAAAAGTAGTCATTTCATCTGGAATCTTTTGTAAGAAGTAAAATTTAAAGATGTTTAAGGAAGAGAAACGTTTGAGAATATATTCACTGCCTTTACTGAATTACCTGCTACATAAATTAACAGTGATCATTCAAGGTCATACAGTATATCCTACTAACATTTCAAATGAATTCAATAATTTTATTCCAAATTGGAGACAAAAAAAGACTGCAAGACCAAACAAATTGGGCCAGGGCTGGAGGCCCCCAGGAAGCACTGGGTTGTCCAGCCTCAAATTCGCCACACCTGCAAGACCTCAGTTTCTTCCCATCTATGGGGAGGAGACGGGGGGAGTCTGGCAGACTTTTGATATTCTGAGAAAGCCTTCTAGTGTGGTTTTGAGGCATGAACTCCTACCAATAGGGCAGCTTCAATTGCTTTCTATGCTGCCATGTGATAACTGTAAGAACATAGCATTAGGGGCGGGTGATTTAGCTCAGTGATTCTGTCACTTGACTTGCAGGTGCAAGGTCCCGAGTTTGATCCCCGTACCAAAAAAAAAAAACCCAACATAATATTAGAAAAACATATGACCAACTCAAAAACACCAAATATTACTTTTCCACTAGCGAAATGCAAGTTTCATACAAGGAACAAGTTTCATAAAAAATGTTTTGTCGTGATTACAGAAAAGGTCTAGAATTTAACAGAGGTATGGCGAGAATGTGTAAACTTTTTGAAGAGTCCTGTATCAAGGAGGTGATTCGCACAAGCAGAAGCAATCAGCATAAGGCCGCTCACCATCACACTTCTCCAGGATCTGAACTGTATCTCCGATTTCCAGTGACAGGCCATATGGGACAGTTCCTCGAAAACTGGCAATAACTGTAAGAAATGATACAGAACATGTGAAGGCAATCATGTCAGTTATACTGCTTACAATGAAATGTTATTGACTACAAAAAAATGAATGTGAATAGGAAGTATGCTTTTATAGTTGGAATCTGCTGTCACTTCACCTATGTACAGTTGTTTAAATTATTTAAATTATATATTAGTACATGTGTGTAGTACATTATGTCTACATTCCCCATGGGGGTTCGTACGTGTACATAACACTTCTTAACTCCTTTTCTCACCCCCTTTCCCTTCTCTCCTTCCCTACTCCATCCATCTTCTCATCCCCTTCCTTTTATTTTTTTGTGCATGTTTGTGATGCACAATGTTTACATTGCTTTTGTGGAATTAGTATATGTAGATAACACATCTTGTATTTTTTTTTAAATCATTACATTCATATGCTTTGCCAACTTCAACGTGAAATCAACATTATAAATATGCATTTCAAAAATGTGAAATTTACTATAAGCAATATAGAAAGTAGCAAGAATATGGCCACAAGAAAACTGTGCAATTACATATATAAACAAAAGTTATTGCTTGATGAGATCTAAGAAGGACCATGTCCTCAAGTACTGCTACATTTATCCCACCATCCCAGGGTCCGGTTTAAGGTAGTTAATCAATATGTGTTCTATAATAAAGGAAGAATACACTTCGTACTTGTTATTAACCTTGGCACTACGGCTTGTAGGTAGACGTCCCCCAAAGCCTCAAGTGCTCAGAAGTGGTGTTTTATGGAGCTGACTGGATCTAAGGCATGTGATACGGGGATAAGTGTGTGTGGAACTAAATTAGTACACTGATTGGAATTAGCACAGTTCTGGGTAGCAACAACCAAAAGGCGGGTGACCTGGATGGGATAAAAGGGAAAGCGAGCTGCTGCTTGCTGTCTTCTGCCTGCCATGCTATGGACCATTCCTCCTCTGTGAGGCCCCTCTACCATGCTGCTCTGCCTCAGAGCCAGACCACTATGGACTGAAACCTCTACCAACTGTGGACTAAATAAACCTCTCCTCCTTTAACTTTGAGTGTCACATATTTTGTCTCAGCAACAAGAAAAGTAACTAAGACACTTGGTTTACCTTTCTACTACAGTGTTTGAAGTGGATTTATTATTTCCCCTAGACTATGAGCTTCTCAGAAGAAGGGCCTGCATTTTTTGGCTATTAGGTCTTTGAGACCATGCCAAGTTTGTTGCATAAAAGCAGTCTTCTTGTGGTATTAAAGGGTGACGTTTTATTTAGTAATGACTGTACCTTCCCCTATGAATAAACACACGTGTTAGTTCTCATTATCGGGAATGAGTGGAGGTCACCATTAATTATAGATGAATGCTTTACATTAACTGGCTTCACAAACGTTTAACAAGGTGGGGCAGAAGTAGGATGTACTACAGACAGGATAGATTAGTCATCCTTGGCAACTCCAAGAACTAGAGAGGAATGAAGCTTTCCCCCAGACTTAAAGCTCGAGTCACAGAGGAGGCAAGAATAGAAGAATAAAGAAAAAAAAAATCGGAATACACAAATTTAAAAAAAAAAA
>NW_022900916.1:15507767-15535146 GCF_012274545.1 Fukomys damarensis
AAAAAATAAAAAAAAAAAAAAAAAAAAAAAAAAGATTATTTCCTATAAAATGCTATGTATACTGATATCAACTTAAAATTCACAGGAGACAAAAACGATTTTTAAGGGTGAGTTTTTTTCAATACTGACTGAACCTTGGGCTTTCACACTGAGCCACGACCCCCACTGTTCCTTGCTCTTTTAAAACTGTTCAAAATTCTGAGACAGGGTCTCACTCAGTCACTACATTTCCCAGGCTAGGTTCATCTTGTGATCCTCCTGCCTCAGGCTCCCAGGGTGCTGGGTAAAGGCAAAAATGTATAAAGTAATATAATTTTGTTTCAGATGTTTCTGCTACTACTGGGAATGTATTTTAAAAGTCTGAAGAAGCACGAATTTGTCAAAAAACAAAACACACCAATAAGTCATAAGCTTTCAGAGGTGTCCAGAGCCCCTTTATGATCTAAAACAAAATTAACAGTAGAGATCAAAATGCAGGACAGAAAAAACAACCCAAACTACCATAAGAGGGGTGAAAATAACTACATAGGAACCAACTTGGAACATTTTAGACAAGTACTAATTTATGATGTCATAACCATAAATGCCACATGGCCTCATATTAACGTCCAAGGAGACGTTTCCTTGAAAAGTAATCAACAGTCCATACACCTTGACAGGTTACTGCACATAACTTTAGGGACCTCTTCTTATAAGACAGTGAACAGATAGACAGGCTGTAGTTTAAAAGACTTCAAAACAAGCTTAAACCTAGAACTGCCTTTCCACACTCGCGAGTCTACTTTAGCTTCTCGTCCCCAGTTGGTTCAACCGTGGGGACTGAAGAAGCTGCTCTCAGAGATGCAAGGGTGCAGACCACCCAGCACCGTTCCACACACAGACCTTTTCACGCACAGGTGCCCTGGTCCACCCACGGCTGCTGGAACAGCTTCCCCATCATCACCTGAACCCAGCAGGGCCACACCTAGTTTCATTCTGGCCCCTGGCCTTCACACCTCAGCCTATCCAGTCCAGCCTTCACTGTGTCCGAAACTGCTCTGCCAGTCCCCGCCCGGTGGCCACAGCCATCTTGCCTTTCAGGACTCCGTCCTCCCTGGAATCTTCCAACATTTCTCTCACATCCTCCAGCTTTCTTCTCTAGACCTTTCTTTCTTACACCGTCCCTGATGCTTTCGGTGGTGTTGCAGATCGAACCTAGGGTTTGCACACGCTAGACAAAAGCTCTATTACTGAGCCACATCGCCATCCAGAGCTCTAGCTCAAGGGGCTGACTGACGCGTAGCGTCTGGGTCCGGCAAATCAGTATTAAGTGCAGCATCACGAAATATGGGTCTGAGTCTTGATCTCAGCTGCGTGATACTGGCCACAATACTAGCATCTCAGAATCTCTGTACCCTCACTGGGCAAAAGAAGGTAATAAAGGTACTATATAAGTGGTAGTGGAGGGATAAAATAAAACATTTATTTAAAATAATTTAGTAAATTTGTTAACGTTCTCTCCAGTCCTGATGTATGCGCTGAGCTCCTGATACAAATTTCCAACTTGTGTATCTATTCAGGCTTCCAAACATCTCAAACTAAAGCCTAGCTTGCTGCCAACTGAACAGATCACCTCCTGTCATCCTCTAGTCAAATCTGAGCCATTCCCCTTCCAGCCGCCCACTCTAAAATGTTAGTCTTTCACTGTTATTCTGAGGTGTATTTCTCTGCATTTCTCAACAGGGCTACTACAAAACCTCTGAGGTCTACGTGGGTCCAACTGTCTTTCCTCAACACAATATCCACAATGCCACCAGAGTTACTTTTGATTTTATCACATTATTTCTTTTGTTTTGCAGGAAACTTCTAAGAAAGAAAAAGGTAATCAAATATGTAATACAATATTGGATAGCAACTTAACAAGCTTAATCATTTTCCTCATGTTTCACGGTGCTACATAGCTCATATAATCCCTAGGTGTTTCCAAACCCGACTTACTTCCGCTGTCCTCTGAGCCCAAGGCCACCCACACACTCTGACACATATAGTCAATTTATTACCGCATCAAAATGACCTCATTTCTGTATAGTTTTTTTTGTTTTGTTTTGTTTTTTGTTTTTTTTGTTGTTGTTGTTTTTTGGTACTGGGGATCAAACTCAGGTCCTTGCACTTGTGAGGCAGGCCACCAAACCGCTGAGCTAAATCCCCAGGTTTTTTGTTTTTTTTTTTTTTGGTCTCACTATGTAGTTGATACTGATCTGGAACTCACTATGTAGTCCGGGCTGGTCTCGAACTCACAGCAATCCTCCTGCCTCAGCCTCCCTAGTGCTGGGATTACAGGCGTGCGCCACCACGCCCAGCCAAAATGATCTCATTTCTAAGTACGCACAAACTATCCTTTCATCAGCATCTCTACTTCCACAGCCCAAGACTTGCTCTCACCTCTTGCCTGGCTCTTCTGCAGCAGACCCCTAATGTGTCTACACACAAGTTCCCCTCTAACCCATTTCATACACAATAACTGAGAGGGGCTGGGGATTTAGCTCAGTGGTTCTGCTGCCTGCCGCATAAGTGCAAGGACCCAAGTTCAATCCCCGGTACCAAAAAAACAAAAACAAAACAAACAAACAAACAAAAAAAACCCCAATAACTGAGAGGCTTTAAAATGTACAGTGCCTGATGTCATTTGCCTTAAATATATCCGAAGTCTGGGAATAATAGAAAAATCACTGCCTCGGCCTTCTCCCAGCACATCTCAACTCCAGCTCCACGTTAGGCACTGTGAACTTCTGTCATCACCCTCAAAGAATATCGTGTACATCTTGCAATGAATCCTCTTTCTTTCCCTTCTTACCAAGTTAACCTAAATGCAACCTTCTGGTGTCAGCTCAGTGGCCCTGTCCTCAGAGAATTCTTCCTTGATGCACACCCTCTGCCCTCAATTTACATGTAGTTGTAGCACCTCATGCCATTTAATTACTTACACCTTTTATGTTGGGAATCTTAAAATGCTGGCTCCTGCACTAGCCTACAAGCTCCAGCGTAAGCACTCTGTTGGTGTACATTCATTTCAGTGAAGTCTGGTGCATAGTCTGAGCTCAGTAAGTAAGTAATGAATGAATGAGGGTAGGGCCTTTCTTGTTCAATGTTCTAACTGGAGGCATGAGTTCCTTTATGACTGAGAATACTATTTAAGAGAGTGCTCCACATTCTAAGAATGAAATTGTACTACAGGTGAAAATCCACTCCCTCACAGGAGCTATTTAAAGCTGGAGTAATAGTTTTTCTGGGTTATAATCATGTGTTATTTCATTTTTTATCCAATAATTCTACAGGAGTGAATTCAGGTGTTACTCCAGTTGTGTACTATTTAATAACTATTGAAGGTGAGATAATGACGCCTTCCTACTTCATGACTTTCAGATGCCTCCTCTATAAAACAAAGGAGCAGACAAAACTGAAAGGCCTCTGCCCACTCGAAATTCTGAATCTCAGAGAGGCTTGGAGCTCTGTCCCCAAATCAGCCTGGTTTGTCAAAAGATGCCTCTTCCAACCCGCACCAGCCCTTGCTAGGGCTGCAGGGACAGTCACCCACTGGGCATCTCGCATAAGCCTCTAACAACTATTCTTCCACCTTTCCAGGCTCACTCCTTACTCACCTCTCCACACAGTCCTTTGTTCTCCCCAATTCCAAGTTCTCCTCAAGCTATTGCTGAGAACATCATACATTTACACTTACTACTGATGCACCTCCTCCAGTCCTTCTACACTGAGAACTACAAAGCAGCCTTAATTTAAGACTTAGTTCCAAGGTTAAGTCTTCTCAAAGATTTCCTGACGCTATTACCTTCTTTGTCTAATTACTAATTGCTCCTTTGACAGTACTCCTACAGTACTTGACTAGACCTCAAAGAGAGACCCAGCATGAATCAGAGGGTATGAATGGAGTATGAACAAACACATGCAGGGGGTGGATGACACCACTGAGAAATGGTACCCAGGTTTTAACAGATTCAGATAATCTCAGGAACACCTATCCTAACATTTAAAGAGTAAATATTAAACTGCAGATCCTGTTGGAGAAAAACACTTTCAGGATGTAGTTCAAGAGACTACTCTGATCTTTACCCTCTGAAATGGCAAGCTGCTCTCAATCTCTGATTTAGCCAAATAACTCCACCTAGCTGTGTACTAATGAATATTAAGACTCAGGAAAGATATCTAGGCTTCATATTATAATAAAAAACTTAAAAGAAAAATGAAGTTGTAGGCAAAAGAATAAAGGACTATGACTGACATGTCTGTAACTGGTAGCATGTAATATATAAAACCTAAAGATAACTAGTTAAGCAAAGCAAAGACCTGAAGACAAAGATATGCGTTAATGAAGCCTCAATTTGCATTTCCATCAAATGCACTTAAAGTATAGGATATTTTTAGATTCCATTTTGGAAACAACTTTCCAACTAAATCTTTTTAAGTGTCCTGAAGTGTTTTTGCATGAAACATGTCCATAGTTGAAATTCACTTTTGTCACTTAATACTGTGAAATAGCTATCTCCTTCTATAAAAGTCTATTCCTTTACTAAATGAACATGACCATAAATTCATACTGTGATTTCTCTTTTTGGTTTTCTCATAAATTAAACAGTTTCTTGTTGATCTTTAGGAGCTACAAGAAAGTATCAGAAAATGAACCTTGGTAGGGTTGGAAATAAGAAGACCCAGCACCATTGTTTTAGTCACATCCCTGAGGGAACAATTTTAAACAAAACATAAAAATGATCATATGGCATTGTATTCATCTCCCCCATTTACTTATATGTACAATTTATTTGGATTAATATACATATAAAATTTTATATTCATCATTAAAAAGAAAGCACTGAATTTACATAACCATCCTGAAAAGAATGTCCTAACCCACTTCCTGTTAGCACTTATAACTTCATTCTTCAATATAATTGTATGAGTTCAGTACCTGCTGACAACTGATTAAAACTTAAATAGCTTGAGAAACATTCTCATATAGAGCTACTAAATATTTTCTAAGAGCAAAATAAAAAGAAAGTAAAGTGGTACCCTAAAATAGGAACTCGCTTCTTAGTTTTCAACAATGCCATTTATTTATGTAAAGAACAAATGCATATTTTAAAGTTTTAAAACTTCCTACAGAGAAATTCAGAGTTCCAGAACTTTCAAAAATTGAAAATCAAAGTTAAAGTCTTTTACAAGTCAACCATGTAGCTCTAAATTTCAGGTAATAACATTATTTACCATCATTGTCAAAAATAATATTTACGACGATTCCACTTGCCACAATTCAATTCAAGCCCAGCAAATGCTGCCCTTACCCTTTACGGGCTGACAATCTAAGATGAATGAACACAGAGTAGAAAAAAATAATGAAAATGCTTTGTCCCTAGTGATACAAAAGAAAGAAACTCATCTCTTGGAGAGAGAATTTTGGCTTCATCTTTCTGGTAAAAGGATCTCCAACTCATGAACAAGCTGTGGTCTAAAAGGTCACTTAAGACCTGACTTCTTACAACACAGAACATGATGCTACTGAGGTTACCCCACAGAATTCAATCTAACTCCAAAACAAAGCAAAAACAAGCCATTACTGCATGAGAGATTAAATATGAAATTGTATATAATTATAAGATCTTCAGTGCTGGTGTTTGAGGTGAAGCAGACCCAATTAGAAGGCAGTGATGAATCCGGCACTGACATCACGGACATTCTACAGGAATTCTGATGTGCCCCAGAGGACCCGAAGAGCGTGTCTTTCCCATGGCCACATTCATTTCACCATGAACATTTAATTTTGGCTTGTCACTAATATATCTACCTTTAGGTTTACTGTGTAATTTTTGTGGAGGTCACTAAAGCAAGGTGCTCACAAGGGAAAGGGGAGAAAGAGATTCCCAAAAAATCTCAGAAGACCTGGAGGATATAGAGAAAAGAGAAAGGAAATCAAAGACACTAGGTTCTTTGCAGATATTTTATTTTACGAAATGGTAAGCTATAATGAGGAGGAAAAGGGGTTACTTAGGCACATACACAAAAGCCCTTGTAGGGAAAAACAAAACACGGTGGGAAGCTAAGTTGAGAGTCTCATAAAGTCGCTCTCCTTTTTTATAGCTGTGGCAGGGCTGGAGAGAAGACAGGATGGAAGTCATCTGGAGATTCCTAGTGATACACCATCGATTTCTAAGTGCAAGGTAGAATTGTCCACTTCCCTTACTTTTTCTTGTTTTTTGGTTTTCCCCTTTCCTTAGGATGAAGCTAGGAGCAAGGTGTTCATTCCTAACCAACTTCAAGGGATTCCCAGCTGGCTATCTGTGTCACAGCCTGGCACGGGTGGTCTAGAAAGACTAAAAAAAAAAAGAACTGTCAAAGGGAATGTGAGAGAAGGAGATGGGGTGGGATCAGCTGGATGCTGCTGATGCTTAAACTGAACTCAGGGAAAATAGAGAAGTGTTGTACCCCATATTCTGCACCTCAGACTTGCCACATTCTTCAATCTGTCTTCCTTCTGGGAGTGCACTGTGCCCATCCAGGCCTCACACTCCCTGCAGGCAGACCCAAGAGGCACAGATGCACATGCACTAACACTAGAAAGGTTATAGTCTATGCCACAGTTACCATGGCGAGCCCCTGGGACACATCACAAAGCCCTCTTTGGACCTAAGTGACTTTGAAAAATCAGCAGCACATCAAATAAAACTTGGTTCTGAATTTTACAAGTTATCACCTGATACTCACTGTCCTTGATGGTTAAAGAGGATAGTTCTACCAGATATTATGGAACTTCACTCTGCTTGAACCAAGGCCATGTAGACTTAAGGCAAAAGGGAAGAAAGATGCTGGGTGCTGTGATGCGTCACCCAGACTGCTCTCCAGAAATGCATGACTCGCCGTCCCTGCTGCTGGGAGCACTGGCAGAGACAGCCTCAGCTCAAGTGAGCTGCTTTGGGACAGGGGATTTAGCTGAGTGGCACTGCGCCTGCCTCATAAGCGCAAAGTCCTGAGCTTGATCCCCGGTACTAAAACAAACAAAAAAAGAGAGCTGCTCTGCCCAGGGCCCAGCCATTTCTCCCAGGACAGCATACATCCTAGGAAGGCAGTCTCTTCCACCACATTTGGGGCCACTCCCAAGGGCCATTCCAGCCCAGGTGGCCAAGGCTGTCATTGATCCGGCATTGAGAATCAGCTTCTCCTTCTCCTACTTTTGTGACTTTCCTCTTCTTTCCACAGGGTGAACTCCAAGAATACTTCCTGATAGATTCCTCACAAGCTAATCCAGTCCAGAGTTTGCTTCCTCAGCACTCCAATCTACTAAAAGCTTTAAAACTTTTTCCACTCAGAATTTGCTTCTTGCTCAATTTACTTTCAAGCCCTAACTTTAGAGGGATTGTTGCCTTATTAGTTTGTCTTAACATTTCACTAAGTTCTTATATATGTTATTTCTTCTAGTCTCCTCTGATTAGGCATTTTGATTCCCATTTTAGTGACAGGAAAACAAGAGAGGGAAATAAGGAAATGAATTAGCAATATCGGGAGAGAGTTCTTCCACATTAAGATTTATTTGATCATACTGTCATTGTGGCAGTAAATGAACCAGTTTTATTCCCCACAGAGTGATAAGCACATGCTTTACCTTGGTTTTCACGATCGAAACGCAAAGGTACTTTCCTTAGTGGCTGTAAGAACTGAAAGTCAAAAAAATAAAACTTTAATCATTGTATCTATCTATCACTACTTTTAAAAGCAACTTAAAACAGAGAAGGTTATGGTTTTGTCCAACTGCAGGCTAAGAGGAGCATCTTGGAAGAAAGGGTTTAAACAATTATGTCGAAAGCATCCTCCACACAGGAAAGGGGCACAGTGTTAAACAGAGAGATGGAGGCCTGGGATCCATCTCTGCCACTTAGGCACTCTGTAATTCTTGGTTCTGCCATTTGCTATTCCAGGATGTCACTACCTGCGAGGCCTAATGTGCCACAATGTCATGAGAATTGAACTAATGCATGAAGCTTGCTTTGCATGTCTGTAAATGTAAATAATACGGTACAGGATATTATTTTTTATCATTGCTAACTGGAAATCTGGAGGTTGGCTATGAATCTGGCACACATTTAAAAGCTAAAATAAGGATTCCATTTATACAAAATAGTCCAAACCCTTTTTGTTGTTGTTATTGTAACTTCCTGAAAATAATTAATAAGTTAAATTCAGACTAAGGCTTAAGCCGGGGGGTACGTTTTGATAAAACAGCAAAAAAAGAAAAATTAGATAATAAGTCAGATAAGGAAAAGTAATGAACCAAGAGAATTTCCCCAAAATGCTAAGATAAGAGTTAGGAAGGGAAGGCTTTTCACTCTGCTACAATGGTGTTATTATTTACCCAAAGGACAACAAAGAGCACCAGGAGGGGAAAAAAATCGCAATACAGTCTTCATGTTACAAAACAGAATGAAGTTACAGAATACAACAATTGCTTTCATCGTAGCCCAAGTGAAAATTGTTCATTAATAAGTAAAATACAATTTTCTGATCAACTGTATTAACTCTGCCACCAAGTGTTAGGTAAATCAAGCATATACAAAAACAAAAACTGCCTATTCACAGTATGAGATAACTAAAATTCAAATAACACATAAGAAAATTGTCTGAAACACAAGATTGAGTCTGCTAACTTTTTTTGTTTCAGTTGTTTTGTTTTTTCTGTGAGGGAAGGGAAAAAATAACCTGCTCTGCCCTTCAGTGTTCTTTGTCCGGATTCTTTCTATAAGTACTAAATATTCAAAAATCACAACACATACAGCACAGCAGAGCAGAAGTGGTGCATCGGAGCAAACCATTTCCTCATCTCCATCTGGCACCTTAGGGATTCAACCCCTGGCCCACGCAGTTCTCAATGCTTCTTCTAAAGCTCTCCCCAACCCAATTCTCAGTCCTATCTTTTCTCATCCATTCTTCTTCTGCACTCATTTTCCTGATTAGGCCTCCTAGTGCAGACTTCTCAAGAGGTCTGCTCCGGTAGTACCTGCAGATTACATAACATCCCATCTGAGAGGAGCAGACTCTTAAATTCCTAGTATTACTCCTCTCTGTTCTGATGACTAAGCCAATTTTCAATTTGGAACAAACATGAACCTAATTTTGACTGGATGTGGCCCTTGACAACCAGTCAAAAAAAGTCTCAAGGCCATGAGGAGACAGTGAAAAGGTCAGTGGAGAAATATAAGAACAAAGTTCAAAGTTCTATGAAAATCCAGCCCCTGAGCACTCCCCCAATTTCACCTGCACAAACCCGTGCCACAGTTGCACTCATCCTCTTATCCTCTTAGCTGTACCTCTAAAAGTGCTACCAACTTGGGAATCAAGCCTCCTGCTGCTCTTCAAAACAATGCAAAACCATTCCTGGTGATGCATGCTTGTAATCCCAGTGCTGAGGGAGGCCAAGACAGGAGTATCACAAGTTTGAGTCCTGCCTAAGCAACTTAGTGAGATCAAAATAAAAAATAAGGGATGGGGCATACCTCAGTGGTAGTATGCCACTGGGTTTGATCTCAAGTACAGCAAAACAAAACAAAACTCCAGCATTTGCCTGGAAGAAGGCTGACTCCCTTCATCCACTACATGTCTCATCGTACTTATCACCTCTGGTTGTTGGGTCCTTTATGTCCCTCATACCTGGCATGATACCTAGTGGGTACTCAACAAATGCCAGCTAAAGATTTAGAGGAATAAAAGATCATGCTAAGCAGACTGCTCATGTATTTAACAAGCATACAGAGGTCACCTTCTCTGTGGCAGCATGTTGTTGGGCACTGGAAATGCAACTGTGATGGGAACACTTTACACTTCAGTTTGTGGAGTTCATAAAAAAAAATCTGTGTCCTAGAGAACACATTTCAGAATGTATTAACAGGCTACACTTTAGTTTTGTGTATCATTTAATTTAGCTCTTCTTTTATGGATTTTATCCATTTTATTAATTTTCATCAATTTTATCATTTCTACTATTTATAGAAATCCTGTTACAATAAGACAACAAGGCTTCCAGACAGGGACAAGTACTCCAGACAGCAGAGCACTTAGAAATGAGAAGCTACGAACTATTCAGTAAATGTTACTGAAGAGAAGTGGAAGACAGGGTTTGGCCCACACAAACACCGTGTTGAAGTAGTGCTGATGTTCTCCTACCAAAAATCATTTCCAAACAATGATCCCACATAGTCTGAGAGCTACTCCCAGCTCTCTAATACTGGATGGATTTCATCATGATCATTTGGTTCAGGTGATATCTGCCAAAATTCTCCACTGTTCAGTCACTAGTTTTCCCTTTCTTATTAACAGATATGGTATGGGGAGGTAGTTTGAAACTATGCAAATTACACTACTCTTTTCATCATACTTCATAGCATCCAGTGGTGATTCTTGCCCCAAACCTTAGCCATTTCTGAAACTCTGATTTTTTTCCACAAGGTTATTCAGACTCAGCTGGAGTATTTTAATTGCATTTGAAACCTTCATTGGATTCTTTTTTGAAGCAGACAAAATATACTGTATTTTGTCTTGACTTCTTAAATATAAAGCATAAAATTAACACACCACTACCGTAAGGATCCCTGAGATGACCCATTCAACATACCATGTAAAATTTCATGCTTCAGAAAATGAAAAAAATTGTTCACTTGTATCAGATTTATACAGCATGAACTCTTTAGATATTACTTCTTTAAATAATCTGAACATGTATGTTTGATAAAAGAGTCTTTGAACTATTTCAGTCACCATTTTCAAGGAAACCTGGTAAGTCTCCTCATTAACTATAACAGTTTGTAGGTTTGAATTTTCCCTTTTTCTTTATTCCAACTAGTAATTTATAAGATAATCTTGGTAAATATGTATTTTTTTATGTCACGGCAGGAAACTAGACTTGCTAATAATTTTTCACAATAATACTTATTTTTAACTAAGATATGAACCCTTACTGATATTCACAGCAACTATCAAGAGTTATTAATACTACGCACACTGTATTGAAGTCTTAAAAGTAAGACACTAACTATAAACCACAGTGACTATCTTATAGAAGATTTACATTTTGGAGATTTTATAAAGTTGATTATTAAGAATCAATGAACAGAACTTAAAGCTATCTCACTTAATCAATTAGGCAGCTGAAATGGTAAATTCGCATACAATGAAAATTAGAAGATGGGTGAGTTTAATAACAAGGGAGGGGAACCATAGTATGGGAGAGGTTTTGGCAAATGTGCATAAGAAATGGACATGAGCTAACTCCAGCCCAATATCATACTTCTCACACTGGTCTGATCCCAGAAAAGATCACCAAACCTTAGGTTTGCTACAACATGGGAATCCATCGATACTGCTCAGGACCATAATACAGGTTGTATAATTATAAACACAACTTGTTCCTCCACAATTTTCCTTTCCTGAAGGAACACATTTGCACTAGGAATACCAATCTCATATAACACCACTCCTACTCAAGCTCCAGGGTACACACAGTAGTCCCCTGGCCAAGAGGCTCAACACCCAAGTATTTGGGGATGCGAGGCAAGCTCGGGCCATTCTTTAGACTTCTACAGTGCTCGGACTAGAAAGGCCTTATCAAGACAATTACATTATTGTACATGTGGTACATGTAGATCTGGTATTTATGTGGTTTAGATTGTCCAAAAAACTAATATAACTCTATTATCTGCACTTTATAAATTCTCTGTAAAACCTTTCTGCTTCCCTTCAATGCTTATTTTAAAATGAAAACACTCAGAAAACAAATGCAGCTAGTTTGCTTTAGAGATTTTAATGACAAGTGAATGCAAAACTCATAAAACTATAAGAGCCAAATTAGGGAGCCCAAGATAAAAGTGAACACTACCAACTCAGCATCTATGAACTGTAAATGAACTTCTAAATTTTTCCTCAGGATTTTTAGAGGGCATCAAGCTCCCCCGGGGATCATGCCCTCTGTTCTTCTCCTCTTCTAATTTTATAAACTAATGAAGGAGTTGTTTTGCCTGCCTTTCTTCTCACTGTAAATTTCAGCTAACTATTGATCCCAGATGTTGTCTACAATCATTGAAATCTGGATTGTCTTTGTCTGCAGAGAGCTGCATTATTTAAAGGAAACTCACACACTCACATACAGACAAACAGATAGACAGATGGCTTTTTTCATGAAAGCTGAAATTCCTGTGCTTAGCTAGGGTTAAAATCTTTATAAATAAACGTAATAAAAGTTTATCTTTTCCCCTCTATTATGAAATCCACCAAACAAATTAGGTAAGTTTTCCAAAATATCTTCGAAAACAGACAAAGGTCTGGTGTCAGGGCCAAATACAGTCACTTATTTCACAATATGTTAATTAGAAACAATCCATCTATGGCAGATCTGCAGTTCTTTGGTTCAGATGCTAATTTGCATTTGTTTTTATTTTTCTGACCATCAGTGGAGGTGACTCCCATCTGTCCAATTAATCTGGCAATGTCTATGCCCTTGTACCTAATGTACAAAGTGAGGAGCTTTAGTATTCTAGCCTAGGCAGAGAGGAATAAAAAGTGCCCATTGATAGTAAGATTTTTTTAAAAAATTAAACATAGAAAATTTTATCTTTTGGAAGATTAATGTCAAAAATCCTACAATATTTTCAATGTACAGAAACTAAATTGAGGGTAGCATATAGTCTTTCACAAGTGTGTGGGTATTGACAGATAATTCTTAGTAATAAAAGCCAGGAACTCAAGTTCCTAGGCTTGGCTAAAAGAAAACATACTTACATGAAAAACACACAGAAGATACAACTTTTTCTCCTTTTAATAATGTCTACAATTAGAGTATCTTTTGTTTTATAGCCTCAGTTAACAGCCACATTTTAGTTCTGCCTTATAAAAAGTATTGACAACTTACTTAAAGCTTCACTATTAATAATAAATATAGAATGTATAAATATATAAATGTAGAATTCTTAAAATTAAGTGATTTATAAAAATGAATATTTTAGCTATTTCTAAACAACTAAATGAATCAAAACTCAAAATCATATGCTTGAAACTTGAATTTATCATCTTATAAAACATAAATACATAAATATTACTAACATCTTCACTAACTCTAGCCCTTACAGTTAAGTAACACGTTAGTAAAAGATTAAGACATATGTACCTAATTTTGCCTATTTTTCTTTCATATCAAGGCTAATACTATTATTTTTTTAAAGATTAAGATACTTTAGAACATTTTTTAATCACTGAGTTTCAAAATATCTTTTAGTCTACTAAAAGTCTACTCTGAGAGGCTCCTGTTCACCCAACATCAGGGCTTTTACCTAACCCTCTCCCTTCATCCACCAGGCAGCTTTTTCACCTCTGAAACCCCCTCCCAAGTCTTGGACCAAAATAAAAATAAAGCCTTTTGCAGCAATTAAAAAATATGTTTTAATGAACCCAGAATAGCCAGTCTACCTACCCTGAGAATGCAGAGTTTTTAAATTCTGCTTTTTCTCTGTAAGTTCCTCCTAAAAGCATGGGCAGCAAGAATGTCAGCTTGTCTGTATATTTGCCTAATTTTGAGATAAATGTAGAACTATGTCCCTCACATGAGAAATTAAAATTTACAGCTAGAGCTGCAGAGACAAAAATACCAAACACCTAAGGAACACCTTTCCTGCATTGTGCATGGTGGGAATTAACAGATATACAAAAATATTAAGCACTCTCAATCATCTCCTGCCCCAAACCAACCCTAGTTCTGACGAATATAGCAAACACATAGGAAAGATTAACCAAGATCCCATCAAAAGAGATGTGGAAAATGCTAGTATTGTCCTTCTTTGCTGTAAAACTGAACTTTTCTTTAGTTCCTGATGTACGTGTAAAAATAATATATCACTCTGTCAGCTCCCCAAAGACAAGCTTGGTCCTGCCGGAAGTAACATATGTCAACATGTATCAATCTTGGAATCCCAAGGTGAACACAATCAGCGTCGCGTCACTCTATTCCTTAGCTATAGCAGGTCCATTTGTTTGTGAAAACAAAGCAACACAACCAACCATCTCAGTCTGAATCCTTGGCGCCCTTTATTTAGTCTGCAGCTTGTACCAACTGTCCTTGTGAAAAACAAATTTCTGAATTTACATTTGTTTCTAGAAAATAGGCAAACATCAATCTCTTCTTGAAGATTAGTCTGTGGTGTGAACAAACGGACCTTTCAGTCACCTGAACCTGAGGGTGTGGCAAGGATCGCATGGCATAGAACACAGGCTGAAATTGACTTTGGTTTGCTTTCCATACCAAAGAGTCACTTGTACCCCACAAGTAGAAGAATTTTAAAGGAAATTTAATAAGTGAACAAAAGTTACACCGTAAAGGCAGGGGACTGGAATATAATGACAAGGAATGGTTTCTGCTAATCACTATGACCTGGCTTCAGATGGCCCTTCTGCATCCTGTCACCATTTGAACCCTGGTATAAGACATGACCTAATCCTAAATTCCACGTGGGATTTCTCAAAATCACTCCTTAAATTTCCTCTATAATTAACCAAGCATTTGTACTTTAAACAGAAAAGTTGTAGGAACAACACTATCTACAGAGAGTAAATCTTTAGACTTTAGGAAAAAATTTAGTTTTTAAAAGCTAGAACTGGCTCATATAATAAAAAAAGAACATCCCACCCTCTAGGGTCCTACTCTCCTCTCCATCCCACACTTCTACAATTCAGCAGGACCCTGCTATTATTAAAGATCAAGAATAGGACATTAGCAGCAGGGAAGGGGAGTTAGATTTTCCCACCCACACTTGATTCCTTAGCTGGACAATATGTTTATGTATTAGTATGAGCATTTGTCATTCACAGCAATTTCTCATGCTTTTCACTGAGGCAATAGCACTGTTTCAGGGAACAGGAGGAAAAAGGAGACGGTACTCAGTCTTTTACTTCCCAAACAGGCTTGCTCCTTTCCCAGTCAGTAGTTGTCAAAATGAAGGTGCCTATTTGCCCATGCTTTCATTAGCAAGAACATGGCTCTGCAGAGATACATTTTCAAAACTCATAAACTGCCCCTGAAATAGCAAAAATTAAAGCCGGAAAAACAGTTCTGCTGTAAGCTGTTGACCACAGAAGACACACAATGGTTTCCCCCCCAAGGGAAGGAGAAAAGCTCTTACACTCCAGAAAGGGAGAGGAGAGAGGAGGGGAGGGAAGGGGACAGACATAGGGCCTGCTTGATGTTCTATGGGGGTGAAGACCGAGGAAAAGGCACAGAGGCTGAGCAGAGATTTCCAGGTAGGTTTGGCAACGTCAAAGCTCTGCTGAGATGTGGGAGGGCCTGCAAGGGGAACAGCAGCCTAATGGGGGTGGAAAGAGCAGCCCAATACAGTCAGTAAGTTGGGTCTGTTAGCCAACCTCACTCCTTTCCCACACGACAATCTCTTCCTCTTGATAGGGTAGCTGAGAATATAGAATCATACTCCTGCCAGCTCTGCACTTCCACAGCCCAGAGCCTGGGCCAGATGGAGACTGCACTGAGTTTGGGAGGGCCAAAACTCTCAACTAGAGCTAAGCAGAAGACCAGGTAAAAATGGGAGATGGCCTGTTACCATGTCCCACCCACGTGAGGGACCAAATACCACAGGGCGCACAGAGGGCAAATGCCAATGGCCAAAACCATTGTGCAGTTCTTCTCTTTTAAATTATTATGATCCAGAAATCAACTCTTTAGATTTAGGCATAAAAATATTTAATAAACTGCTACCAGTGAGTACCACAAGCCTGGACACACAGACTTCAGCAAATCTATTTGCTTGTTCAGATGTGCTACTTAGTTCTTGGTCATGTTCTATGTACGTAAAGTGAATCTAGAGATAGGATATTATGTGTGTCTGTGTCCATGTCTGATAGGAGGTAAATGATCTCAAAGGGCCCCTTGCTAAGTGAAAAAAAGGGGCAGTTCAAATTTTAAAAAGCACAAAGCAATACATGCTTATCCATTGAGTTGTCTAGGACAGAAAGAAGTCCAACATCTCCCTTCAAAAAGAGGCTAATTCACCCCTTGAGTCTAAGTGCAACTTAAGCGTTTTACAACATCCACAAAGCAGCCCATCATTCCCATCAATTCTCCATGTCGACCCTGTCAGCTAATTTCTCCAATCTCCAATGGCTTTACTGTCTACATCTTTTTATTTACTTACTACACAGACAGTTCTAATGTTCTCTCTCCTTAGAAGACTGCCATGCCATTCACATTTGTCAGATACAACTATGCACTAAAAAGACTGAAGCTCTGTCTATGGGTGTCATCTGGAGCCCTCTTTCTGCTTCCCCAATTTAAATAAACCCACAGATCCCTACTACCTACAGTGACAGGGCAGGCCCAGTACAAGCCTGAAAAAAACCCTGTCATTTTAAGAGGATACAAAAAATTTTTTTTAAATTTTATCAGCCGAGATTTAGCTCAGTGGTTCTACTGCAAGCGCAAGGTCCCA
The DNA here is from genome assembly GCF_012274545.1 of Fukomys damarensis. Lineage (NCBI taxonomy): Eukaryota > Metazoa > Chordata > Mammalia > Rodentia > Bathyergidae > Fukomys > Fukomys damarensis. The sequence goes on from NW_022900916.1 coordinate 15,524,279, forward strand.
AGTTCAATCCCCAGTACCAAAAAAATAAAAGCATGTACCTCAAACATGTACTAATAAAATAACAAAAGTTTTCTATTAGTACATGCTTGTAGTACATAATATGTACAATTCATTTCAGGGAATGGGGACATGTTCTTAACACATCTTAATTCCTTTTATTCCCATGTCCTCTCCTCCCTGTCTCCATCTCTAGATCCTTTCCCATTTGCAAAAAAAGATATATCTCCGTTTCCTATTGCCTATTTTTTACTTTGTTTTTAAAAATTATTTATACTTTAGTTTTCTTGTATAAGAAAAGTTTTCATTCCCTTCCTCACATACATCTCCTCTGTCTCCACCCAGGGTCCATCCAGGAGATGCAACGGTCTGAGCTTAGCATATTACAATCACTCATTCAATACATGTTTATGAAACTACCTCAGGCCAAGGCCCACTGTGTCTGCCAAGACAGGAGAATCTACAGATGCATTCCAAATATCCCCCCATGACTCTCTGTGGTAGGCAGTATCTGTAATTTATAGAAGAGGAAAGCTGGGCCCAGACAAGTTATTTGCCTGAGGTCACAAAACGGGAAACTGGCCCGCAGATGATACATGGCCTAGTTGTCATGACTTCTCTGGATCAGTGTAAAGAACGTGGCACAGACCTATGCCTTAGTGGGTTCAAATCCCATCCCTGCTACTCACTGAACACGTGATGCCAAGCAAGCTGTAGTTACCCAGCTGCGCCTCAGTTTTCTCCAACTAAAACCTGGGATTATAGCAATATTGCTGTGGGGAATCTGTGGGAACAGGATGAGTTCGACAGAAGACAGGATAGGTGTTCAACACAGGGACGGGCACACCTTGGCAGCAAATACATGTGAGCTGTTGTCACAGTGTCAAAGGAACTAGAAGAGAGGGGTCTGAAGGTTCCCAACACAAAGAAATACTGATTACCCTTACTTGACCATTACAATCCATAATTATGTATAATTATAATGTGTACATTGAAAAGTCTAAAAGAAATGTTTCCCTGATGAAATGCTTATTTCCTCCATTTCTATGCTTTCTGATTTTTTTTTTTACTCTAATTTCCAAACCCCTCCAAGCCAGAGGCCTGCAAACTGCCCCAGAAATTCAAATAATTTTTAACACTAAGACGCCTTTTCTCAGCAGGCTCCTGACAGGATTTGCAGAGTTGCTCCACAAGACTGAGGGAAGCACGGGGAAGCTACAGCCCAGAGACTGTGAACCATACCTGGGGCAGAGCCTGCTTCCCCAGTAGGATCTGATGTTTACTCCCATTCCAGTTGCAGAAGGTGCCCAAGGAAACCAGGATTGGCCAGGGCAAAGCTGGGCCCTCCATCAGAGACAGCACCCACTTCTCACGGAGAACACAGACTAGATGGCATCCTGCCCAGAGGATCAGAGACCAGGGTTTTAGGATGGCATTATGGCTTCTCCTATTCTTTAAATCTGTGGCCATGCAGGGCTGTTTGTTTGAACTCTGTCCTTGGAATCCAACCACAACAATACTAGTGAAAGAAAGGCAGGCATTTTGTGAACCATGTTCTGAGTGCAGGCGGTATGTAAATTGTGTACTATTATTTCTGCAACTTCAAAGTCTGCAAAGAATATCATCAATTTGGCAACTCATGGTATGTCTTAGAGGGATTAACAAAAATAATTCTCAAAGACAGACTTATTTCTAATCCGTACCCTAGTTCCTTTCATGTTACTAAAAAAATAAATAAAACTTTGATAATTAAGGTTATAAACTGCCAGCCAAGAGACTAATGATGCCAGGACAGAAAAAGAATCTCTTTCTCATGACTTATCAATCAGAAATGCTGGTCGATAGGTGTCCTTTCGAAACTGCTGGATTTATGGCTTCTAGAGGAAAAAACAGTCATGCACACGTGAGTCCTGTTTTCTATCTTGTCTTGTTTTTCAACAAAGTGTTTATATTTCCATTTTTTAAAAGATGTGATAAAAAATATAATACTTCCAATTTCCTAAAAAATGACTTCATAAAAATAATCAAATTCACCTAAAAACTTAATGAATATGTAATTCACGAAAGACTTTCCTCAGCCTCCTGCCTTTAAACCCAAATGCTGGGTAACAAATTGATAATCTACTTGAGTCTTTTCCTCATATTTCAGATTAGTATAGTATTTAGTACACTTAACTTTTTACTTAAAACCTCCACTAAAAGGGAATTCCAAGACTCCTTTTTTCATCCTAATCAAAGCCAAAATGTGTTCCACGACTGGCATTTCATCTCAGTAAGTGGGTACTGTACTCTTTCACCTGCTTGGGCCACAAACCTAGGACTCATCCTTGCCTCCTTTGTCTTACACTGTTTGATCCACCCATAAGCAATCCCTGTCCTCTACTTATAAAATATATCTATGTAGTCCAATTCCTTTTTATTTCTCCATTAATGCCAACCTGGAAAACCACCACCCTCGCTAACATAGATTATTCCATCTCGTAAAGAGCTTACTATTTCAGAAACGTTGACTTTCACTTCTCTAGGTAGCATCAAGAGTAATTCTAAAACTCAAGATAGACTGTCATACCTTGGCTCAAAACATCACAATTTTGTCTTCCACTCTACTTTGAGGAACACTAGTTATTCTCATATTTAGAATGCTCATAAATAATGCTGCAACCAAGTATTTAGTCTTGTATAATTAGTACAGTGATACAAAAACTTGCTAAAAATCTTACCTTATTAGAGGCTATGAAACTTCTCAGGAAAGGACAATTCCTTCTTCTTACTATGCTACTGAATGCACTCACAGAAACCAAATTTGCAAGTTGAGAAACTTGGTTTGCATAACACAGCTGGTCACTGAGAAAGCACTAATCAACAGCGATGTTGAAGACCAACCTAAAATATTTAGTGATGTTGATGATAGTACAGATGTCTTCCAAATGCTGACATGAAGCAAATTTTCAACACTTACTCAGCACCTACCAAATGCCAACACCGTGCTGGGTGCTAGGGTCTCATGATGGATGATGGATTTTTTAGTTGCCATTTCTACCTTATCATCACTAAGTTCTCTAAGATTTCAAAGAGCTTCCAATTAAGCTTCATACATGTAAAGTCCCTGCAGTCTGAGAGACATCTTGGATGAGGACAGGGAATAAAACAGACCCAGCTTCTGATCTACTTGTGGATAGCAGCTCAATACTGTCACCTGAGCTATTTGAGCGGCAAGGGCTACAAGACTCCTTGAGTTTTCAGTCTTAGTTCAAAGTGCTTAGCTACCAAATGGAGCAGGGAGAGAACAGGCTACTCCATCAGTACAATAAACTCCTTTTACAGCTCCTCTAACGATGGCTCCTCCTCAGTCCTTCTGATTCCTCCTTCCTTCAGGTCCCAGCACAGTCTGCCCCAAATCAAGTCAATCAGGCATCCGCACACAACCGCTCAATAATTCCAGGTTTCTAGTAGGATGGAGTCCTCTGAGGCCTGGCCCACCTGACCAATTCACTTTGCGGGGAGCCTCTTTTCTCACCATCTTTATTTTTTACCAGCAATACCAGCACCCTATAGCTCTCCTCACCCACCATATTGCTTACCAACATGCAGTTGTTCACATGGATCACTGCTAGAACTATCTGGTCTACTCAAGATCAACAAGAAGGTGTCACCTCCTCCAGGAAGCCTTTCTTGCCTTCTCTTACACAGGTACACAGCTAGTCCTCCAACCACATGGCTCAATTAAGTATTCTACTTTTGTACTCCCATAATACTCAATGCAAACTCCTTACACTGCATTCACCTCCGTATTTGTACAAACATTAGAGAGCCCCCTAAATTTTAAGTTCCCAGAATTTTGTCTAACACATAATACAATATGTAAAACATAAGAAGTGCTGAGGGCCCACATAATAAGGGTCTCATTTCTGCCTGTACACCTGCTCCACAGAACAGGGTCAGCAAACTATGGCCGACCAGCTATGTCCAACCTCCCACCTCTTTTTGTAAAATCCATGAACCCCCAATTTTTCTCTATATTTGTAAATACTAAGACAAAAATAAAAAATAATATTGTGAGACATGGAAATTATATGAAATTCAAATTTTAGCATCCATAAACAAAAGATAACTATGTTCATTTACTCGAATTATGACTATGCTTGCTTTGCTACTACAATGGCTGAGCTGAGTAATCTGAACAAACACTACATGACCCCCAAGCCTAACATATTTACTATTCAGGCATTAACACAAATGTTGCTCATTTTGTTCTACAACTTCATTTGCCTGCCACTCGCCTAGTCATCTCAACTCAAGAGCACTCTGAACTCATATGGGAGATGTAACAAAAGTTCAAACTAAAGGAGCCAACAATGACTGAGACTGACTGGGAATAAGAAGGCAGTCTTGAACTGCTCAGGATAAAGTTGTACCCTAGAAGAGGCACAACTAGGCAAGCAGAGGACATCATCAGCTTAGATGAATTCATTCACTACTTACTGGAACTTAAAAATGGCAAATAATAAGATTAATCAAGCTCACAAATGTAATGGAAAAATCTGATGCTATAGAATTCTACAGTCCCAAACCCTAGAACATAGAAAAAGGAACTTTTGTAGTTTTTTGTGGCAAACCATTTAGGGAGCAACAAATAGCTAAGTATCCCTAGAATATGAAGCAGATTCCAGAAAGATAAGAAAGCAATGCAGGTGGTGCATTAACTTTTTCAAAAGATACAACTGAAGTGTTTCCAACAAAGGAATCAGTTCATTGTCCACACCCTTTGAGAGTTTAGAATCTAACAGGTAAGGGTAACGATAAGAAATGGATTCTATTATTTTCCTAAAACTTTAGAAAACATATACCCTTTGCCAAGAGTGAAAGCATTTTCTTGGCAGAGTAGAGGTCAAAGTGTATGCATCCAGAGGACCAACCAACACATCTTTGAAAACCACTACTCCACTGTGCCCAACACAGAAATACATGTCTCCTTGGCATAAGCTCAGCCCCAAAAGCTATCACAAGCAACTGGATGAATTGTAATTGCCTGATAATCCCTTAAAAAGATCTAGCTAATCTCTTCTCTTTAAGAGTCATTACAGGGCTGAAATCAAATGGAGAAATTTCAACCCAGAAAAAAGTCGTTCCAAAGGAACCTGGATCAAGAGAAATGAAAACTAAGAGAAGAATGAATACCTTCCAGCGTTTTCTACACAGCTGGATAGCAGCACTCTGTTCTCTGGCACTGTGAGCTGCACAGGTTACTAGAGTCAGATGAGCTACAGAAAGACTAAGAATCACAGGGTTCCCTTCACCCATTTCTCCAGCAGCACTAGATGCATTTTACCTTGAATCCTAAAACAGCTCAATCCTGATAATATGGTTGTGATTTATTTGAAGAGCTTTCTCTGTTTAAACATACCAGTATTTTCCAAATGACTACCTGAAATGGAGATCGGATAAGGAGCAGGCCTGACCCTGCAATATTACATCAGAAGTACATTCTGTGTTTTCCTCTGCTGTCTCTCAGCACTGGACTCCTTCCAGCTGCCCTTGAAGAACCTGTCACTGATTTGGCAGCAGACAGCTCCAAAATACACCTGACCCTTTGTCAGTTCTCTGCCCCACCACCAGGGTCACTGGATCCAAAGCTACCTGGTAAGTCAGTCACTGTGAAAGTGCAACACAGAAATGCTCAACAGTTACTCCCAGAATGCTGTGTGCAGAACACTCACCCAACCTCCCCCAGCCATCTGATCTACCCGGTCACAGCAAGAGAGGCCTCCTGACTATCTGACACTATAGGGGCAGATCACTACCACATTTGCAGCTTGAGACCAACAATTTGTGTTTGCAAAATCTTGTGCAAAGTCAAACCAATGTTGGATGAGAACAGTTATTAACCATCGAGCTTCCACCCTAATTTGAATGACAGAACTTGTCACTGCTGTTAGATAATCTGAAATGTCAGCTAGCAGTCACTCTTGAACTTACATGAAAATTCATTAGTTCCAACAGACAGCTGTGTTAATGGAGATGGTAATTGCACTCACTGGGTGGTTTGCTTGTGTTGACAGGAGACACTAATATGAACCAATCTGATCCCACTTAATCCTTGATGGTATAAGAGTAAACTACTGCTACATCACAGAAAGAAAGCTTTTATAAGAAGATGGCTCAAATGAAATAGTATCATGATTCACTATTTTTCTAACTATTCTAAATTTTCTAAATATCACATAGCTGTCACAGAAAAGATGTGAATATCTAAAAATAGCAAATATAACTTTCTGGTTCAGAAAGACTTGAATAATTCATTTTCCTATTAGAAGAAAAGCAGTAAGTAAGCGAGCCATTATACAAATGCAGGTAAAACATTACTAAAGTCAAGGACTGTGCTCCCGGTATATTATATCTCTGGTTCAAATATTGGCTTCAGATTTATCCTGACCAATACAGAGTGCCAGGATCTCAATTTTACAGAAAGCAAAAAAAGTTTTAAGCCTAAGCTACCATTTGGGCACATAACAGAAAGTCGTACAGAAAAATATATTCTAAAAATAACACGTATCAAGAGTGAGAAGAGGGCTGGGGATTAGGAGTTCAAGTTGCATTTGAATGGCCAATACTCAGCCTGAGACACACATCAACTGTACAAATGAATACCCTAAGACAACCACCAAGGCCCCACCTGGCTGATATTGCTGCCTCAACTCATGTAGCTAAATAATGGATTGATGTTCTGTAAGAGTTTCTAAACCATAAAACAGGAAGAAGATGGCTGTAACCAACATGTACTGTCAAAGCAGTACGCCTTTCATCTTTTCTAAGCATTACATTCATTGCCTGTAGTTCGGAGGGAACACACCTCACACATTCTACACCTCCTCCAGCTGGGTAAATGAGCAAAGTCTTAACAGGTTATTCCCTCCAACTTTAGCCACAGGTGATAAGAAAAAGATCTTCCATCTTCTGGGACTTATAGCTCTCAAATATGTAAATGGCAAAAGCCATCAGGACCAAGCTAGGTAGGGATGAATACGGTGCAGTACAGTAAAATCTGGGGTCTCACACAGTTACATCAAGACTCAATTCCTGGGAGTTGCCACTTAGTGAATTTCTTTTTATCCTGATTAAATTTTGTGGAGTTTCCATTTGTAACATAAAGTATTTGGTCACATTCTGTGGCAAATATTCAGGAAGGGACACAGTGCAGGAGCCTTCCCAGACAGAAGTTACTCAGCCCTGTTCTCCTGTGACTTGTACTCATGGTGGTAAGCCCATGCCCACCTATCCTCTTCATTTACTGCCATGGAACCAGCATAGAGCAGAGAGGAAAATGGCAGGAGAATTTTATAGACAATAGGAGCAATACAAAACCATGGCTATTACTTTCCAACAACTAGATGAAAAGATCAGACACATTATCAACCACAAAAAAGTAAGAGGTGACCCTGGATCCCAGGATGCTGAAAGAGGGGAGGTTCAGATTCCTAGCAAATAAAGGAGCCCTTTACCCTATTTCACTGCTGGCCCAATACCATCATAGAGATGTGAGACCCCTTTCTTGTCCTGGGTTTCAATCGGTTGAGCCTCATTCTCTCAGAATTAACACCACATGGCTTTTTTCTTTGGGAAATTTAATTCCACACTTTCACGTTTTACAGTTCTTCGTATGGCAGACCTGCCTGCCTGCCTGCCTTTCTTCTTTGCTTCCTCCTTTCCTTTCCTTCTCTCCTTCTTCCCTTTATGTTCTTGCTCATAAAAGCTTTCTATTGTTAAAGATGATCACATCTTCCTACAAACTTAGAAGAAAACAAGGCCCAGTTTTGTATGGCTTTCTATTATGTACATGGCTTCTTAAACTTTAATTGAGTTGGAACTTCTTCCCTCACTCCCTATCAAACTCCTCTTCTTCCCTCTTGAGCTGTAATTTATTTATTTGTTTTTTTGTACTGGGGATCGAACTCAGGGCCTTGTGCTTGTGAGACAGGCAATGGAACCACTGAGCTAAATCCCTTCTCCAGCTGCAATTTATGAACTGATTTCTTTTCAGAGAGAATTTTCTATGTGTATTGCATCACTTCAATGCTCTTCAAATTAATCTCATTGCTACAGGATGATTGCTTGCTGCACTTCAGAACATTGTTACAATTATATTAACCCCTGAAAAATATAAACTCATAAGGGAAATGCTGACAAACCAGAATTTAAGTGAGGTGAACATGTCGTTAAAATGTCTCCTGACAAAATACCCAAAGATACACACAAGGTACATTACAAAGTCAAATAAGCCAAATCAAAAGCTATTGCTTCCCAAGTCAAACTAAAAAGCATGTCTACCAAAAAAAGAAGCCAGTAGGCTTGTGTGACAAGGCTGGCCATTATCTCCATAGGAACAAGGCTGCAAAACACAAGTACAAATGCTGAATCCACTGCAATCTGCGACATAAAATTCACCAGAATTTTTAATCTTGTCTTTAAGACCCTTAAGTAGGTCACAGCAAGCTCAGAAAATTTTGACAGCAAGAAGTGTGGCTGGTGACAATGCATACATCACTTTGGAGGAAGAGTCAGTATTTTGTTATTCTGACCAAACCTCAGCTGCATTAACATTATGAAATATTTAGAAAGAGAATGTACAAAAATACCTACTCAATCACAGAAATGAAAAGTTCTGTACCATCCTCAACTAAAATGTTGATAACTAATTAGGCTCAAGGTGCTGATGACTTTTAAGTTGCCCACCCTAAGAAAATAGCTACAAGGCCCAGGATTTAGCTCAGTGGTGCCGCCACCTGCCTTGCAAGCACAAGGAGTTTGATACCCTGTACCAAAAAAAAAAAAAAAAAAAAGAAAAAAGAAAGAAAGAAAGAAAATAGCTACAAACTCTAAATGTAACTAAGAAGTTCTTTATGTAAATAAGCTGATTAAATTATTAAAAGTCACATATACTACAGTGATGTCTCATATGAATACTAAGTTTGGCTTCCATTTCTAGAGCCACTTGCTTTTATTTTTCAAAATGGCTTTTTTGGTATTTTGGTATTCATTGGAAGGCACCAAAGAAGACCTGTTTTATTCTGAATTCCTTTCTTGACTGCAATCAGATTCTAATGTATTACGTGATTACTACAGAAAACAGCAGAAAGGATGCTGCTGAAAGGTAGACTAGATACTGTTTCTAGCCGTACCACTGTGACCCTACATCTCATTTCCCCCAATGCCCTGCACTGGCCTAAAAAAGGGGAAGGAAAAGGGAAAAGGTGAAAATAAATGCAATGCCCATTTATTCAGAGCATCAAAATAACATTTTAGTTATCAAATGAATAATTTTCCCTAATATATTTTACTTTCCATGAGAAAAAAAGTTTCAGCCTCTAAGGGGGGAAAAACTCTTTAAAAAAAAAAATATATATATATATACATATATATATATATATTCCTAACACACACACACACATACACATACACACGCACACACACAAAGGAAAGGAAGGTATATGATTGTGAAAGCCCTCCTTTACCTTGCTCACAAATATAAATAACACAACATAATCACTTCTGGCTTCAGGTATTAACTACAGCTTATTTTAGCAATCATAAATCTAAGCAAGCAAAACAATCTAATGAGATATTCACCTAACTTTTAACCAATTTTTACCTTGTACATACTACTAGAAAGCTTAAAGGAAAGTAGATAATTCCAAATAAAATACAATATGCAGTCAGACAGATAGAACATTAATTCAAACATAGGCCAAACCTTTTTATCGTTCTAGACTAGAAAAAGTAGGCAAAGAAAAGCAAATATAACAATCATTTCTCTTGTTATCTATTTCTTGGGGCCTCGAGGAAGAAAAAGATAATAATATATACAACTTCCAATTTACAAATGGATTTTTTTAATAGTCCCATCCCTGAAAACAAAATAAAACAGAAAACCTCTTCAGAGAGGGTAGTAGAATTGCCCTTTATTCTGATCACACATGCTACATACATTCTGCTCATGAATTCAGCAATACGTCTTAACATGTGCTTTCTATTTTTTTCTGAAGTTGATTTGTAATGATTTCTCACTATTCAAATCTCAAATCTTCTCTTTTTTTGTGAGGGTGGGGAGACTGTTATCAAGTGTTCTGCTGACCCTATCCGCAAGGGAATGTTTACTCTCTTGTTACATTAAGTGATGACTGACTGATTAGCTTTCAAGATCCCTAAATTACCAAAACAGAACCGCTGAGGACCAAAAGGGAGAGAGCCAACCCTAGTCTTTCCACATTCATACTTGTTGCCCCAAGTGAGACAGTCCCTGAAAATCTGAGCCACCACTTCCTTATTGAGGGATCATCATTTTTACTCATTAAAAAAAAAGGAGTACATCTTAAGAGAACTAGAAAGCTCAATGTAAAAACTATCAGCATCAGTGTTTCAGTGTTAAATACAGAGCTCCTCTGAAGCAATCCCTAGAAATATAAGTCTCAAATGGCAGCATCTTAACTTACAAATGCTGGGAGGAGTGCATTTTCAGTTCCTGGGCTTACCTAGGGTGCCTTGTATCGGATTACAGCTCTCAGCTCCCTCCCAAACTTCCATTTTAATTCAAAAGGCCAATATTTTCATTTGCAAACATATATAGTAAAGACAAGAGATGCCCCTGTGCATATTTTGGGGACAAGATGGGAGAAAAGAAAGGACACAGAAGAATAAATCATTTGACCAACCCAGGCAAAGTTTTATAATGAACTGGATCACTATAGTAGAATCAAATAGGACATTAAATCTGCTTCCTCAAATGGTTAATAAAAATGTAAGGGCCACGGATTTAGCTCAGTGGTTCCTCTGCCTGTCTCCCAAGCACAAGGACTCAAGTTTGATCCCCAATACCA
>NW_022900916.1:15535277-15555384 GCF_012274545.1 Fukomys damarensis
AGAAAAAACTGCAGTATATGCCATCATTGGAAAAGTGGCAAAAGAAAGAACAGAATAACACCGGTATGGTTCTACATCCTGCCCATAAACTCTGCCCAACACATAGTAATAAAGAAAAAGGTGACCTGACTACACCCTGAACACTCCCAACTCAATTCTTAAACTGAACAGAAGCTGAATTGGAATTGGAAGTTCGGAGGCAGGGGGCAAATCCTTCAGACTAGTGTATCGTATTTCCAAGGGGCCCTGGCTATATTATATAAGATGCCAGGAGAAGCTGGGCCAAGCTGACCATCTATGGCTACATGGGATGAGCAGAGTCCTGGCATATTTTAAAAGGTTCAGAAGAGCAAGCAGACAGACGGGATAACCAGCCACCCAGGAAGCCCTGGATTAAGTCCACTTTGTACAATGTGGTGCTTTCAGTGCTACACCTGGGCAAGTCCCAGACACAGGATGACCAGTCACCTCAATCCAGGTCCTCCACAGAGACTGGAACACCCCAGCTAAGTTTTCCTCTCTCCATGCCCTTGCATTAAGAATACTGCACAGAAGCTGAAAGCCAGCCCTCAAACTGTAGGAGACAAATTAGTCACAAATAAAGCAGAAATGGGATCAAAGTAATTCACCTCCACTTGATCAGAGCAAATGTCACTATGCATGAGATAAAATAAGGATAACTATAATAAATATTCCCGGAGTTTGGGGTCAAAAGCCCAAGCTCCAGGGGTCACAACAAACCAGCCTGAGCCACTGGTCTCACAAGGCCAATCACACAGCTGTGAAGGGCAGAAAAGGAGCCTGAAACGCCATGCTCATGTGAGAAACACAGACAGGTTCAAGGTCTGTCTCTAAGGAGCTGCCAGAAACCTTTGGATTTTATAGAAAAGGGGAACAAAGGCAAGCTTTGAGGGTTGGCATAGCACAGGTGATTCTAGTCAAATGTTGGTCTGGTTGATCAGTATCTCAGGACTAGCTCCTTTTATAAAACAGTATCTTTTTAATTTTTATTAGTACACATTTGCAGTATACTGGTTCTGTGAGAGTCTGGCAGAGCCATCAACCCTTGAAGGGATAATTCAATTCCTATCATGAGATGACAGCTCCTGCTTAGGGGGCAGCCTTGGTTCCTGTCGTGGCTTCTGCCTGGGGACCAACTTCACCACAGCATGTATGCAAGGCTCTGGTTTCATGGAATACACAGGGACTGCAGGTTCAGGACTGAAGACTTGTAGGCATTGTTCCATGGGATCTGGAACTGGGCACTATAAAAGCTGGCAATTAGGTATCCATGCAAATCCTGAAGATTAGTTATACTTGGTGTCCTCAGTCTTGAAGAAGGAATAAGATAGGCCAGGTAAATTTAGGTCTCATCAACCTATTATTACAGACACTCCTTAAGTGACTAATACGCCTACATGCAGGGCTGAGCAGGGATATGACCCAAGGTTCTGAGGAATGAAGGAGGAAGACATAAAATGAAGGCACAGATTCCAAGGGTCATCCTGCTTTTAGTTGCCTTTGGATGTCTGCAGGCCCAGCTCCCTGGTCTCTCTTACAAAAATATAATAAAATTTAAAAAGAAAAATCTAGGATACAAAAGACAAATGTGTAACTAGAACTGGAAAGAACATTACCCTAGAAACAGAAGATGATTTTCAGTGTCACATTCTACCAAACATCTTAAGATTATTAATTCGGTAAAACAAAGACCCCAAGATTGAATAACAGAGCAAAAGACCAAAATGAAGAGAAGATTACAGAAAGGAGGAAATATACAGAAAATAAAACAACAATAATATGTAGTATGAGGGGTAGAGGAGATGAAAATCTAATAACATGAAGTCAAGACTAGATATAATCATACTAAGTACAGTGTGAAAAGATAAATTAATTGAAGTAGATACACAGGAAACTAGGATAATCCAATGTTAAAATGCCTGGTCTTAAAGCCGGGGGATCCATGTTTTTAAAATTATATGCAATTAACAAGAAATAAAGCTATAGCTTGATTAAGTTATCGGACATAAGAAAAAAAAAGGTCTTCAGGCCTTAAGCTTAAAAAGCAAGTCATCTACTGGAGGGAGAAAGACACCCCAAAATTGTAAAGACAGAAATCTTTACAGTAATATTCAATGTCAGAGGTAATATGGCCATATTCTTTAAAAAGGAAACCAAGTGTGGCTTAAATATATTAAATCCAGCTAAATTATGGTTCAAGTATGAAGTTAAAGGCAAGCATTTGCAAACACTTAAAATTGCAGGAAACAGAATCCATGAGTCGTCTCTCCTTAGAATCAACAAACCAAAAAAAGTACTTGACAATAAAATCAGGACAAACAAGACATGATTCAAAATAAACAACTCAGACATGGACAAATTGCTGCAAAAGGATCCATGGTGAGCAGAAAATGTATTTAAATATAGAACTAAGACTAAACAACTGGGGGATTATGGTTGCAGATCAGAGAATAAATGTTGTGAAACCTGAAAAAAGAACAAATAATAAAAGCAACAAATGGGGATGTAGAAGAAAGCACAAGTATATTAATGTCCTCTTGTTTCATGAGAGGGAACCATTACCTAATGTTTAAATTTAGTTTTTAAACTTTTATGCTGAAATACATATAATAAAATACACAGATTTAAATGCATAGTTTAATGGTTTTCAAAAAATTCATGAAAACTCTGTTAAGCAATATGTCACTTAGGATTGAGAACATTACTGCCATCATCCCAAACAGATCCCCTCTGCCCCTTCCCAGTCAATCTTCCTCACATTCACCTCACAAGAAACCACTACTCTGACTTCTATTATTGTCTGTTCTTGAACATCAAATAAGTGGCCACATACAACATCCACAGTCAACCTTCACTCTCTGTGGCAGATTCGTTTCAGAACGCTTCAGATACCAAAGTCCAAGGGTACTCAAAGTCGTTATATAAAATGCTATAGTATTTGCATATAACATATTCATATTCTCCCCTATATTTTAAATCATTCTAGATAACATAAAATGCTTAGTACAGTGTAAGCACTACGTACATTATATTGTTTAAGCTACAATGGCAAGGTAGAAGTCTGGGCATATTCACTATAGATGCAATTTTTTTCTTTTTCTTTTGTATTTTCTAGTCTCTGTTGGTTGAAAACACAGATACAAAAGGCCAGCTCTTTTATGCCTTTCTTCTTTTGCTCAGTATAATGCTGTGAAAGTCTCCATGTTGATATATATAATATATAGCCCTTTTTATTGGTAGATGATTTTCCATTGTGTGACTTTACCACTTTCTTTAAGTGTAATGGTTTATATTTGAATGCCCCCCCGCAAGCTTGATGTGCTCAGAGGTAGGTAGTTATGAAAGGTGACGGGACTATGGAGGTGCTACAGTTGGCCTGATGCTGGGAGATGAGGTCCAGTCAAAAGAGGCCAGTTACCGGGGGTGTGACCTAGAAGGATATATTTCCCTTCCTGGTTCCTTATTTCACTTCCTGTTCACCATGAGGTGAGCAGTTTTTCTCTAACCAGGCCCATCTACCATGCTGTCAACCATACAACTGAAATTTCTAAAACATGAGGCAAAATAAATCTCTCCTCCTTTAAGATGCAGGTATCAAGTATTTGTGTCCCACCAATGAGAAAAGTGACTAAGACATTAAGTAAATTGTTTCTAAGTATTTGCATTCTTACACAAACTTTTCTGTGGCAATTGGTTTTAATTTCTTTTGGGTAAACACCAGAGGAATCAGGCTCATGAGATAAGAGTTCACTTAAGGCACATTTTCCCATTAGATTCATATAATTATACATTCCCAAAAGAATGCAGAAGAGAGTTCCAGTTATTCCACCACCTCATATAAACTGTATTTTTAACTTCAGCCATTCTAACGTGTGTGTATTGGAAATGCCATAATGGCTCAAACCTCCCAAGAGTTCTCTTCCTTACATTGAGACATTACTTTAGCCATTAATGGTTTTATGATGAAACTTCATATGAAGTTTAAAGGTCCCTTCAATTTCCTTTTATTAAATATGTAATGCTATAAATACAGCATATAGGCCGGGGATTTAGCTCAGCGGTGTGGTGGCCTGCCTTGCAAGCGCAAGGCACTGAGTTCAATCCCCGGCACCAAAAAAATAAAACAAAACAACAACAACAAAAAAAAAACAGCATATGTTCACCTTCAACAATTATTCATATCTTTCTATGCATCCATCAATCCTTCTATCTGTACAGATGAAGACAATGTTATTCCCTAAATAATGTTTTATTTTTGGCAGGTAAGATTTGGAGGTGATTTGCAATCTCCTGCTTTGTATTTGTCTGTATTCCTTGGATTTTATAAATAAGCATGTCTCATAGTTTTAAAAAATTATTTTAAAAGTTATCTGTTGTTTAGTGAGATGTGAAGCACTAAAGCCATATATAGACACACAGAAAAACTACAGAGAGATAAGATCAAAGTGCTTTTTGAAAAATGAACTAGTGGGAATACTGGTAATGGGACATCTCTATTTGGGGGACTTTTGACCCCCCAAAAAATCTGTAGAAAAGAGCAATGGAAGAGGCAGAGCGGTGACAACCCTGCCTCATAACTGGATCAGGATCAGAAAAAAATATGCCAAGCAAGACCAAGAATAGATAATTCAGAGGTTACAATATTGTCCTTCCAGTGCCACTTCTGGCTATGGAGCTTCAACTGCAATCAGCACAGGCTCCATCCTACACTGTCATCAAATGTCCTGAAAACCAACACCAGTGAATCAGATTTTTCCTCCAGGGACAAAGGCAACAAAAATGTAAAATCCTAATTAGAAGCTAGATAATTCTCAATCAGAGATGCCAAACTTGCTTGGTTCTAAGCAAAATATGTAATCTTTGGAACCAACTAAAGCTGATTTAAATTCCTGATATTTAGCTAACAACTCTAATGTTTTGTGACTACTCACTGTACGAATTTTTTTTTTTTTTTTGGTTTGTTTTTTTGAGACAGGGTAGTTGAGACTGACCTGGAACTCACTATGCAGCGCAGGCTGGTTTTGAACTCACAGTGATCCTCCTACCTCAGCCTCCCGAAGGCTGGGATTACAGGTGTGCGCCACCACGCCCGGCTGTATAAACATTTTAAAAGAGAGCATATTAGAGCAATATCTCTACCTTTAGGGCCTAGGAAATGGTGTCCTAGAGAGCTCACTCACATGTTCGCTGTAGGTTTCTCTTTGCTTTGAAGAGGTGCTGTAGTCCCTTCATAGTACAAAACAAATTAAAGAAAGCAATTTAGATTAATAAAGCAGAACAGAGTGGTAACAATGACAGGTAACACTCCTATGCTATGGTATAGATTCGGGCTCTTTGAATTTCTAAGATCATCTAGAATCGTCATCCATAGTAAACACATGTATTTGAAATTCATTCCAAGCTTAAGTATAAGTAAAATTGAAATTATCTCCAACTCTTACATTATTATTTCAGTGCAAAGATGTTCACTGATTAACTATCGTGGAAGGAACTTTGCCATTATTCCTGCTGATAAGGCTGAATTGCCAAGCACTTACTGTGCTATATAGAAAATTAAAGGTTTTAAAGAGGATTTCATTTGGGGCCTTAAAAATACATAAATTTAGTCAAAAATTGTTATTCTTCCTCTTTATTCCCTACCTGAATAATTGCCTACTTGAACAATTCTGTTTTTTTATAAACTATCCCTATCCTTAAAGTAACACTATAAAAATGGATATAGGCAAATCCTTCTCTTTCTAAAGGATTTTCTAACTCTCAAATTGCTGACTATTTGCACCAGAGCTATCTTCATTTCAGCCTGTGGGAAGAATTAGATTCACAGACAACTCTTTGCTCGCAATGTATTTTAAAACAATTATAATGGTTGCCAACATTTAAGGATAAGGAGTTGAGGGTTTTTTCATCAATAAATATAATTTCCAGCTTTGTAAAGGGGGTAATAAAAGAGAACTAGGTCCTTATTTCCCATGTGAACAACTTAGTTTGAGTTAAATATTCAACATCCTTTAGATGAAGAATCTTGTCTCCAGGCCTGGGGGAGCAGCTCAGTGGTTGACCAAGTGACTAGCATGCCAAGGGCAAAAACTGATCTCTAGTACAGGAAGTGAGACTGAAAAAGAAAACAAACTCTAATTCTCCCCTTTACTTATCCCTAATCATCTCCATTCCTGCTTGGCTCCAGTTAGAATTTGAACTCTCACTCCTATCACATACCATGCATATTCTATTATAATTATCTTACTACATTTCTGTTTTTACTAATAAAATGTGAGTGATCTGGGGCACAGACTTCTGATTTGTCTTGCATACAGCTCACTACTTGGGAATAAAAAATCTAACTATAAATGTACATTAAGCAAATTTTAAATGAGGTCATAATGTTTTACCAAGAAAATTAAATAAAATTTAAAATTTTAAGTCACAAAAAGTGATTAAATGGAAATTCCCCAACAGGATTCTCAAGTGGATAGAGATTAATTTTCCAGTTTCAATACAACCAAATCATTCCTCATAATAGAATACTGATCATTTGGTGATACAAATAGGGGATATTATATAATACACAGACCACTTTTTTTAAAATGTCCAATGATAAGGGTTTAAATAAAATCTTTGTATTCTACACAGAGAAAATGCTAGGCAACATTAAGAAAAATGCTGTAGAAGAAAACATAGCCACATGAAAAATTGATCAAAAAATGCCATTAGATGAAAAGAATAGATTCTCAAATACATGAAGTACTATTCCTTAAAAATATGTATGGAATTATATATGTGCATTAAATATGCAGATATGCATATAGGAGTTTATAAACATGTATTTCAAAAGACAAAGTACATGCAATGCCTAGAGTAGATATTCCCAAGTGGTACATTTGCTATTTTATGCCTCTTTTTACATTTTACCAATGATCAAACATAATCTTTGATAAGGCAATGATAACATATCAGGT
The DNA here is from genome assembly GCF_012274545.1 of Fukomys damarensis. Classification (NCBI taxonomy): domain Eukaryota; kingdom Metazoa; phylum Chordata; class Mammalia; order Rodentia; family Bathyergidae; genus Fukomys; species Fukomys damarensis. The sequence continues at coordinate 15,542,255 of NW_022900916.1, forward strand.
CAGGCTGATTTGAAACCATTAGTTGAGACATCTTCTGAATTATTTTACTTGGGTTTAACACAGAAACACTAATGAACACTGCTGATAAAAATCCTTCCAGAGTCTAAAGTACCCATGTATTGTGACAGGAAGGTCACAGAATGCCCAATTATTATGATTCTTTTCAGGAGAGGTGAGACCCTGAGGTGGAGCTGTCACAGTGAATAAGAATATACTATTAAAGAAGAAGTTAAAAATTGTATTGCCTCTGACCTCAAGGAAATGGAGGAGAGAAGAAAATGAGGTCACGGGGTATTTCCATATTAGTCAAAACTTTTCCTTAAATTACAGCCTTGAGCAGCTTTTAAGTACTAAATATGCTATACTACAATGTATACAAACACATGACACATTTCAGATAAAGGCATGGCAAGTGACAAATTCACCATCCATGGCGTATTAGTTATTTTATCCATTGCTGAGACAAAACACCCAACACCTGCAACTTAGAGGAGAAGAGGTTTAATTTGGCTTATGGTTCAGGGGATTCAGTACTGGCTGGCTAGCTCTGAGGTAGAAACAGCATGGCGGAAGGGCGTAGTGGAGGCAAGGTGCTCACCTCATGGCAGCCAGACAGTAGAGAGAGAGAAAAGAGCCAGGGAGGGAGCTATACCCTCCAAAGGTGTGCTTCCAATAACAACACCTATTCCAATCAGGCCCCACCTCCTAACAGCACATTTAGCTACAAATTTCTCAATGGGTCAGTGCACTGATAAGTATAGCTTTTAAAGCCCCACCTCTAAATACATGAGATTTATGGGGGATACTCTAGACCTAAAGGTTTAACACGCGACTAAAAATAAATTCAAAAGATGAGTGTTAATTATTCCAAATCAAACAACTACTACATAATAAATCTGAGCATAAAATCCACATCATCAGATTGTAAATCCAATACTCTCTCTATCCTATTACTCAGCTTCTTGTTATACGTCACCATGAGGGTAATACAATATTAAAAAGACTTTTTAGCTTTCAGTTTGGCAAAGATACTTCCCATCTATGAGTTTCCTCATCAATAAAATGAAGGACCAGACCTACATAAATTCCACAACCATCTCAGCCCTAAAAGTCTATGATTCTGGGCCGGGGATTTAGCTCAGCGGTTCGGTGGCCTGCCTTGCAAGCCCAAGGACCGGAGTTCAATCCCTGGTACCAAAAAAAAAAAAAAAAAAAAAAAAAAAAAAGTCTATGATTCTAAGGCAAAGAGAAGACACTGGATTGTGCCCCAGGCTGCCCTTTTTTGTACCACACAGCCTGAGGAGAGCTGAGCTATGGTTCTACCTCACTGAATTAAGAGTGCCAGTCTACAGGCTCAATGCAGCACAGCTGCCAATGTAAAGATCCTCCCGTCCTTTGAGGCAAAGAAAATAATAGCCAGGTACAAAGTGATAAAGAGTTACAATCTCTCACAATGTTTATCCACCCTTCTAGTAAACCCTACTTAACTTACTAGGTCAGGCATTACTGTGGTCCAGAAAAATCAGCGACTAGGAAAAGAAGACATCATTCTCCAATCACATATATTATTTGCTTCTAGACAGGAAGACCATGTAAAAAATGTGAAAGAGAACACTGAGCCACAGACAGTAAAACAAGACCAAGAAGTTACCAAATAATACTGACTAAAACTCACATCAAAAAACAGTAAAGGGGAAAAAAATGTATAAACGTGTAAAAAAAAAACTGGAAAACAGGTATGTGCTACGAGTAAATTCCTACTACTGTATGACTGAAATTAGAACAAATACATCAGGGGAAATGGTGTTTAGTAGACCATACACAATCTACACAAAATTCAATCTTCACTGTCCAACTTCTTCCTGTTTGCACGACCAAATGTTTTTGGATCATAATTCACTTTACATACCTGAGGGTTAACACTTAACCCTAATAATGAAATAAAGACATTTCACATGCACTGAATGAAACTATGCCATTAAATGTTCTTTATATTTAAAAAGAATCTAATCAATAATCTCATTATGTCTTCTGGAAAATTCACCAACTTCATTTATAAATCATACTATTCAGTACTACTACACTCAGGAAACTCCCACAAATCAACTCTTGCCCAGAAAGGATGTGGCCTTAAAAAGAGCTTACTTGTTTTAAAGTAGTACACAAAGATGCACTGATAACATAAAATGATGCTATAGTTCAGCTAACCATCACGTTGCCTAAAATGTTAAAGGCAAGATTCACATCTCTATTAAAAAGGCTTCCATGAAGCCATCAATGGAGAGAATGAAGTATCACAGAATCATGAATATTTAATAAAAAAGGAGATAAGCCACTCTAACAAAACCCAGTACATTTAAAAAATAATAATCAAAAGAGCAGAAGCTGTTACCAACCAATTATAAACATCAGTAGAAGCACATATTCATGGTAAAAAGGGCAACTCTTGACAGAGGGGATTTGAGAGTATCTGGCTTCACTCTGGCTTATCCACAGTGATTGAACAGCCTCAGATAGCAAGCTAACTAATTATGAGGCATCAGAAGTTATAATCCGGGAGCAATGAACAGGCTACATTATTTTGCCTTTTTTTTTTTTTAAAGTTAGTATCAGGGATCAAACCCAGAGCCTCTGTACTATCCTACATCCCTAGACATTCATTTATTCATTCATTCATTCATTCATTCATAAAAGACAGATTCTCACTAAGTGGTAAATATCCTAGGCCAGACTCAAAGTTGTGATTTTCCTGTCTCGGCCTCCCAGTGCTGGGATTACAGGTGTCCACCATCATAACCTGCTATTATTTTTCAGTATAGTCATGGATATTCAGGTTTAGAAACAACTCTAAAGATCTTACCACAAGTTAATAATTAGAATACATATGTATAAATAAAAGATACGCTACTAGCAGGAAAGCCTGGTGGGGAGAAATGGAACTATCTATTTAAAGTTACAATAACATGTGAAGCGATCATTTGAAGGTAGACTGTAATGTTAAAAATGTATGCTATGAGGGCTGGGGATTTAGCTCAGTGGTTCTACTGCCTGCCTTGCAAGTGTAAGGTGCCAAATTCAATCCCCGATAACAACAACAACAACAAAAAAATGTATGCTAGAGGCCAGAGATTTAGCTCAGTAGTGTAGCGCCTGCCTGGCAAGTGCAAGGTCCTCCGTCCTATCCCCAGTCCCACAAAAAAAATAAATAAATGAAATTAAAATGTATGCTAAATCCATAAAGTGGCCATTAAATAACAAAAACAGTTATAAGCAACACACTAACAAAGAACATACAGTACAATCATTTTAAAAATCCTGACTAATAAAGAACATAGAAAAACGGGAAAAAGAACAAAAACAGATGGAACAAACATCAAGATGACATTAAAATTTAACTCTATCAATGATTATATTAAACACAAATGGTTTAAAATACACAATTAAAATGTAGGAATTGTTATATTGGTTTAAAAAACCAAGACCCAACTATATGCTATCTGTAAGAAAAGCTTTTTTCATATAAAGGCATAAATTAACATGCTAACACTAACCAAAATAAAGCTGAAGTAGCTATATTAACAAAAGACAAAGCAGAGAGAATAATTAGCACAAAGAAGATCATTACAGAATGAAAGCAATCAATTAATCAAGAGGACCTAACCATACTAAATGCTTATGTACATAATAAAAGAGATTCAAAATCCATCTAATTACAGCTCTAAGAAATTAGATGTAATGGAAAGGGAGTGATGTTTGAAGACTCAGATTTAAATCAAAAGATTACTGGGTTGGAGGCAATAGCTCAGTGGTCTGATGTATGCTTATTTAGCACGAGTGGGCTGGTAGGTTTGCTCTCCAGCACCTCCCCCCCAAGTTAGCGTCACCATTATTAATTTTGTGAGCAAGTACGTGATATAGTCCTCATTGCTTCATTTCTTCATCCATTCGGTAGATGTGCTCAAACTAGGCAGCTATTTTAAGGACTTAAAAGCGTCTGTCTCAACACCTAGTGTGATGTCTGATAAAAAGCACACTAGAAATTGGTTATTTCCCTCTCCTTTTACATGTCATGCTGTCTGTTTTAGTTTTCTTTCTGAAACAAGGGATTCAGCATCACAAATAAAATCTAGTTCTTCCCCCAGGATTTAAAAAAGCTCCTTCCAAAAGAATTTAAAATAAAAATCATTTTGCAGCAGCCTTTTTTTAAATTTTAAAAGCAGCTTCTGAAATAAGAGAAATATTCCCATGGGCTGGGTGAAAAAGCTGTGCTGCTACCCAATGTTAAGGTCCCTAGGCTCATTCTCTTATTTTAAATGAATTATACATAAAATAATACTAAACATTTATTTATTTGTTCAACTTATTTGTTCTTATTTATTTGTTCAACAACATTTTTAGTGTTTTGTCTAAACCACACAGGTTAGATAATACTACAATGGTCCAGAAAAAATTCTGGGTACTGGATTTCAACTGGTCTTCCAGATTGTCAAATATTTATGTAAAAATTCAAAGGGAGTCATAGATATGAATGACTTTTATCAGTGGTCCTAATAAAGTTTTAAACAAAAGCAAAATGTTAAAACTTGCTGAGGAGTCATTTAAAAAGGGAGACCTCTGGCTTCCAATGCATATTTACTCTTTCACCATTAACTTTCACAGGACTAGGGATTTAGGTCATCGGTTCTGCCGCCTGCCTTGCAAGCACAATGTCCCAAGTTCAATCCCCAGTACCAAAACAAACAAACAAACACAAACCATTAACCTTCACATTAAGGAAATTGCTGTTTTCAATTCTGGTGTTTTTCCAGCTGATCTAAAAGTATTCAGATGTTTAATTTTTAGGTTGTGAGGACACATTTAAATTGCTAAGCATTATTAAATACAAATCCTGAAGCTGGAACATGTATAGGCTGTCTTGTTTAGTTTAATATTTCAGACAGTAACTTGTGATTATCACATTTACAGATAAATCAATGAATTGTGAAGCCCTTATGACTTGGCAATGTGGGCCATCAGGTACACAATTCTAAGAGCAAAATATACTAATAAAAAATAAGCAGTATAAGGCATACATTTCTACTAATGCTCTATAATACTACTATATATACATTACTATCCTTACACACAGAACAATGAGTGGAACGCTAAAAATAAGGTGTTATTTTCAAGGCTTAGCAAGTAAGGGGAAAGCAGAATAACAAGATCAGGGTGGATGGGAACTGCCAAGGGTTATGAATGAGTTATAATTCATCAATGCTTTGGGGGTGGACAGTAAAAAACTCTGACAGAGGAAGAGGTAGCACATCTCAATAGCACATTTATTACTATTTTGGGGGCAGGTTAAGTGGTACCAGATTATAGAAGTCTTAAAGTTTCTACATGAACATGAATTATCCTTTTCAGACAGAGAATTATCAAATTACAGACTCTTTTTAAATGATTTACTGAACAAAAGAAAAGCAAGGAAGATCAAAGGAGTTAGGAGAAAAATATGTAGGCTTAACACCTTTTGATGATAATTTCTGAAATATGCTATCTAAAAATGATTGCAATCACTTTTAGAGGAGCCATTAATAGGTCAAAAAGAGACCAGAGAAAAGAATGACATTTTCTAATAATAAAAAATTTAATTTGCTCTTGGCTGCAAATATTTTTTCAATTAAAACCTATGAACATGGAAGAAAGGATCTTTGGAGCTGTTCAGTTGATACTATATTATATGAGATGATTTTTATACTGTTATTAAAAATATTTTTTAAAAGAGGAAAAAAAAAATCTTAAAATTTTCCAAGATGATTCCAGTATATTTTTCAGAAGATTTACTTTTAACTAACTCTTGAAAAGCCTAGCTAATTAGGTATCTATTGTAGATCATATCTTTCGGGGGGGGTATCGGGAATTGAACTCGGGTCCTTGAACTTGCAAGGCAGGCAGCAGAACCACTGGGCCAAATGCCCGGCCCCTTCTATTGTATAGATCTATATATAAATATATGGCTAGACATATAAACATACATATTTGGTATATACATTTTAAGCTACATTTTAATATCCAAATCCCCATACTCTTTGTACAGAAATACAAGGAACACTGATTTGATAGAATGTTTCTCTATACTTTCAACATTCTTTCCTACGCTCTCTCCTTTCCTCCCTTTTCTGCATATAATCTGTTGCAGATTCCTGGTAATAGATTTGAAATTCATTCCAAAGTTAAGTTATTTCAGAAAAGGATCCCTAGGCTTTTGCTAGGTCAGAGTATTTGACAAAATAATTTGTCATCTTTATATCTCTGTTGTAAAACCATAGCTCCAGCCCTGAACTATGATACAAAAAGCTTTGCTACTTCTTCCATATGCACCTGTAGTAACACTAGAAGCAAAGAGGTATACACATCCAATCCCTAACTCCCTTTGATATGCTCCTGCATTATTTTATACTCCTCCTCAGTATTAAGCTTCTAATTCTTCTTCTCATTTTACAATTGTATAATCTGTACAACTATACAAACTAAGGTCCAAGGAAATTTACATAATTTATAAGAAATACCGTCCTTCTGTCTTAAAATCACTTAACAGAACACATATGATTCCCTAATTCACCAAACTCATGGGAGTTATTTCAAAAACAAAAGTGGAATGCCAATTAAATGCTACATTTCCCCTACTCTATGTTTATTCATTTGAAATATTATTTCAAAAGGCTCATATATAATGAGAGTCAATTGTTAACCATTCAAAGCCTGGAGCTAATCAAAGCACTGATTCTTACTGCCCAGGCATCATTCAGGAAAGGTTACGACAGGCCATAAACCTTACTAATTATAGCACAATATTTGGTCACATGCAAGACACATTGATGCTGTTTATATCCTACTCCTCATATCAGGTTCAAGGGTTTGATGTTCAAGCAGAGGACAGGATAGTGCTACAATCAGACTTCACTGGGGCAGACCAGAACCAAACCTAAGACATGTTAAAAACACCGTTGCCTGTCTTCATTTTCATGACTTGGTGCATATGCATGTCTTTAAAAGGATTTTTCTGCAAGATTAAAAAAATAGTATTCCCATTTATTTCCCCTCCACTTCCTCTGATCTCTTATTTCTCGAAAATTCAAGAAGTAATTCTAACCCCTCTCAGAAAGAAAACTGCCATTAATCCCTAAACCCCAACAAGCACCATCCAATTTAATTACAAAACATTACATTCATAAAAACACGGCTCTTTCCAGACACCTGATAATAATCAACTTATAAAACATGAAGCTCTATTCTGTTGACTAAAATTGTGCTTGCTTTCCCATGCCAGGTAGCAGGACTACAAGGTCTTTGAAAAGCAGTCTGTATCGACCTGTGAAGTTCAGCGGTAAGGTATTGTCAGCAATGCCACCATCATCACACTACAAGCTAATCATGTGGGCTGAGACCTGGGCCCACGCCCCATGGATATGAAACAGAAAAGAGCAAATCGCCAAATAAAGATACCAAGTGCTCCTGGAAGACAAGGCTACCGCTTCTGGAAAGTCAAACCATATATTCCAGAGGTGATGCCCTGAGCGTCTTCAGCTTCTGCTGTGTGAAGTCACAGCACTGCCTATGAAGCCCTCCTCTCAGGAACATGTCAATGTATTCTAAGCAGTGAGACACAGAAAATGAGCAGCCCTACCTCTGAACTGGGTTACAAAATAATGATTTACTCAGCACTAGGCTTGAGACTACAAAACCATATACAGCATTCCTTGGATAAATGTTATTAATGCTGGTTTCCAATTTCAAAATGACAAGACTTATCATTATATACCTTTTGCAAATCACCATGTATCCCTACCACAACTGACCCCAATTTCCAGAGAAAAAACCTCCTTCTCCATGTAATTTCAATAGTAAAATCCTGACTATGCTGCCAAAACCAATACAACAATCATGGCTATATCTACTGACTTCCACTTAGAATCTGAGAGCCCTGACATTTTTCTTTCTAAATAGGCTTTGAATGTGCTCATTTCAGCAGCACAAATACTAAATAGGCTTTGAACTAGGAATTACTGACCAAAAATATTCTAGAAAATAATGAAATACAACTATATAGTTTCCAGTTCTTCAGGAGGAAAAAAAATATTTTTCATGTAATGTTGAATTTATTTACTTCATCTCAAGTTCTTCTAATTAAGTTATTTACTAGCACTTATTTTACATTTATTTAGAACTTTTCTTCCAAAAATTTAAAGGTTAATTTATGATCAATGATATTGGGACCTATTTTCAAAACCTTTATATTTATTCCAAAGGGATTAATTTAAAATATATTTTATACAGGAAGTGGAAATAAATTTAACTAGTTCAAGAAAAAAAATACAAATTAAATACGAAGTAAATAGGTAAAAGTATGAGAGTAAGATGAAGCCAAGAATAGCCCTGGCATCCTAAATATTTTCCATGAATTTCTACATACTGTAAAAGATGAGACATAGAACTTTCAAGTAAGACCTGGGCCCCTCCTGCTGACCCTCCACTTCAGGAGAGTGACACCATTCTGAAGAATTCAAAACCTCACTCAGGGAAGTGAAACCCCAGTGAAACCCACTCTGTCCAGCCTCCTGTACAACCCCCGAGACTGTGACTCCTAAGATCCACTTGCTTTCATTTGGACATATCTGACATCCATAGATCCACAGCTAACTTACACTGTACCTCCCCACCACTAGCTGTCAAGGTTCTCCAATACGTAGAAGACCTCATTTGCAGCCCCACCCCCACCCCCAAAAACCTGCCAGACAGACACTGACTATCTTTAACTTTCCTCTACCAGTACAGTACTGAGTGCCAGCCACCAAAGCCAACTGTTGACCACCTCAGTAACTTGCCTGAATTTAGTGATTAGGGTCAGAGGCCACAAAAAGTCAAAAGCTGACTGGGGCCAGTCCATATGATCCATGGTAATCACTCCTTTCAGAACCTTACTTCAACCAGCATTACCAAACTTCTTTCTCCCTCTTACATACAGGACATCTACCTTTCCCTTATCCTAGACCCTCAGATCATCTTAGGCAAAATAATCTTCTTTAACCCCACTACTCTTTTACCAGACCTGTTCATTTTCTACCATCAAGATGATCCTTTACACAACTGCTGAGAAACTATTCTTCTCTAAACTACTTTCAAAACATGCTAATCACCCCCTCCAAGACCCTGTCAACACTTTGTTCACAGGCAGGAGCTATACAATGCCACTAAGGGCTATAGAGCCACTTATGCTATAGTTGCACTCCTTGATCAATCACTGAACCCTGTCCTTTCCCTTTGGAAACTACTTAACAACTGGCCCAGTTAAAGGCCCTCGTGCAAGTCCTAGCCCTAACAGGATGAGCATCAACCAACAGCTACACAGACTCTAAATACACTTATCACATATTCCATCACCATGTCTCCACCTAGAAACAATGGACTTCTTAGCACCCAAGAGACACCTATGACAAACGGCCCCCTGATATCCATAACTTCTCTGCAGCCCCCCAAGGTGGGAGTGATTCATTATAAGGCCCTCCAGGACAGCTCAGATCCTATAACAAAAGGAAATGTTTTGACCAATTCTACTGCAAAGGCCACAGCCCTCACACAGACTCCTCCATCCTTCTCCTCCACTTTGTTCTTACTCCCTGTTTCCTGATTTCAAACCGACCTAGTCAACCTAAGAAATAATAACATATTCCTCAGAGGGAGAACCCAATCACTAGCTGTTCAAGTGACCCAAATTACTAATACCCCAACAGCAAGCCCCCACTAAAATTCATGATCTGTTTTCTTCTCTATTTTTTCACTATCCAAGGTTATATAACACTCTAAAACAAATCATTAAACAATGCTGTGCATTCTAGTAGACACCTTCACAGACTGGATAGAGGCCTTCCCAGTAAAGCCCCAAAATACTCTAAGGGCCTTCAAAATCTTAATAGAGATTACTCCCCAATACAGGCTTACTTACCTCTTCTATCCAGTCTGACATTGCACAGCCTTCATCTCCCAACAATCTCAACAAATTGCTAAGCTCTAGGAATTAAATGGCACCTTCATATTCCATATCACCTCCTATACCTCCAGAAAGGCTGAGAGGGCTAATGGGCTTTTTAAGACCTATCTCATATGATTGTCTATAGAACTCCACCAACCCTATACTAAACTTCTCCTCCTGGCTCTTAGGAGACTGAAAGCCATTCCTGGAAACCTTTAAGCCTTAGCCCCTTTGAGCTAATGTACAAGGGGCCCTTCCTCTTAGGTAACGTATTTCCCAACCCATCTTCTAAAAGAATATATCCAGCCTCTTAAATCCATGAGGGCGCTCCTTAGGGCACATGCTGATTCTTCCCCAGCCCTCTGACAGTGCTTTTCCAACCCCTCTGCAAACAAGAGATCAGGTCCTCCTAAAAACACATAAGCACTCTCCCCTCCAACCCACCTGGGAAGGAACTTAGTTTCCTCCACCACTCTCCCAGCAGTCAAGCTGTCTGCATGCCTGTCTTGGCATCCCATCTTCATAATAAAGCTCCCTCCTAGAAAACTCTCCTTCGATTCCCATCTTGCCTGTCCTCATTCCAAGTATTCTTTCACCTCCTCTCTTGTCTAAGATGAGGCTCCCACCATATTCTAGAAGATCCCAATGATTCTAACACACCCAGCTAAGGAAATATCTTACCTCAGACCCCCCGTTGAACCAAACCTCCAAAACCAGATCCTTCAGGTGTTGAGCACTCTACCTCACCCTGTCCAACAGATTCTCCCGACTCACCTCTTTGACTCTTACCTTCAGGGAAGCTTCTACCCTTGGGACCCTCAGGATTGCGTCAGATTGCCACACCATGATTAAGATACAATCCTCTCTAACACCTTTTTCCTAATGTTCTTTCTTCCTGTACAGGTTTCACTCCCTGAGTCGATAATGACTCCTGTGCACCACAGCTTATGTGGACACTAGGATGCTGTTAACTGGATCTATAAGGATGATATTACTGGGATTATAGCTCTCAAGCACTTGGTGGTAAATCTAATACTCCCAGACGACTGTATCATGATTGAAATACCCCTCTCCCTAACATTTCTATCATTTCTCCTTCCCAACAGGACTCACCCAACCTATGACTGTTACAAAATTCCTCCATTTTGTTAACCATGCATCCCACCATCTCCTGTCTCCTTATGCTGCTTGGATCCTACCTTCTCCGACCTGGATCTCCGGCCACTACAGCCTGACAACTATAGCTTCCTCTCATCAACTTCAGACACTGCCTACTGTAAACTAACTCTCTCTCCCAACTGCTGGATTTGTGCTCCCTCCCAAACTCAATGATACATAGTTACTAGGGATTAGGGATTTTGATCTGCCCTGGGACAGAGTTGGCAGGGGTAACAACTTCCTCTCTAAACCCCAACAGTTCTCTAAAGGACTATCAGATACCCTAGAAGAAATAGCCTCTTATGGCTACCACTCTCCAAAACCAACATGATTCTCTAGCAGGGTTGTTCTACAAAACAAAAGGGCACTCCACCTCCTCAAAGCTAAAAAATGGGGGCCATGTTTCTACAAGAAGAACGCTTTTTAAAAATATTTTTAAATTTATTTTTGTTAGTACATGTTTGTGACACATAATGATTACATTAATTACGGGTAGTTAATACACATACACAACACATCTTAACTCCTTTTACTTTCCCTTCTCCTCCTTCCCTTCCCCATCCCCCATCTCTTGGTCCCCTTCCTTTTTACAGTAGATCTATCTCTCCGGTTCCTTTTATTAATTTTTTATTTTGCTGTTCAATTTTTTTATTCTTGAGTTTCTCATGTAAGAAAAACCATACAATATTTAAGCTTGTGTGTGTCTGATTTATTTCCCTTACCATCATGGTTTCAATGTTCATCAACTTTCCTACAGATGACTCAAATTTTTCCTGCTTTATAGCCAAGTAGTACTCCACTGTGTATAAATACCACACTTTCTCTACTCATGCATCTGTTGATGGGCTGCTATTATAATTGTGTGTCTATAAACATGGATACGCATATTTCACTGTAACAGGATGTTTTTAACTCTTTTGAGAAGATACCTAAAAGGGAATAGCTGGGTCAAATGAAATTTCTATTTTTAGTTTTTTAAAGAATCTCAATACTGACTTCCATAGCAGTTGTACTAGTTTACATTCCCATCAACAAGAATGTTGCTTTTATGTTCATCAGTTGGGTATGGTCTGAGAAATCTCGCTGATTGGGCTACAAGGATCCACCAACAGTCTGGAGGTGATTTCAGCTGGCTTTCCACATCCCAGGAAGGTGACTACTTCCAGTCTAGAGCCTGCTCTTTATCCGCCGTTGTAGTCTATCTTAATAGTGGCTCTTTGCCTCATACATCTCCTCTCTCAATTTGTGCAAAATCATAACCATGCAGCAACCTACTCTCAGGCCTCACAAATGGTCCTGACATGGGTCCCTCTCAACCCTAATAAAATTGGCTTTAACTGTTTCCTAAAGAGAAGTATGAGCACTGACAAGAATCTCACTGTCTGCAAGATTAAAAAAAGCACTAGCAAAGGAGCAGCACAGCTGATAGCAGATACTAAGATCAAAGAGCATTTTTCTTTTCTCTATGCGCTTTGTAAACTTGGCTGGAAAGACAAGAGGGTGGCAATTGGGGAAGGGTGGGACAAGTGAGATCCGGTGAGACTTCAGCTCCTCCAGCCCTTCAAGAGGAGTAGCTCAGCTTAGTTTTGCACAACAGGCTTCTTTGTAATGTATTATTTGAATGAGAAAATTCCACAGCTTTCATTCATATATTTTTCAGTTCTGAGGATCAAAGTGGGGCACCTTCTTTGCATAGCAGTTCATCCATGGACCTACCCACCCAATTATCTATGGCTGTATTTTAGTACTGATTTGTCAACTTTCCATGCAGTTACATCCATTAGATCAGCCACTGAGCACAGTTATATTAAAATTTCTCTGGAGCCAGGGATTTAGCTCAGTGGTTCCACCACCTGCCTCCCAAGCACAAAGTCCTGAGTTCGATCCCTGGTACAAAAAAAAAAAAAAAAAAAAAAAAAAAGAGAGAAAAACAAAAAAAAAAAAAAAAAAAAAAAAAAAAAAA
>NW_022900916.1:15555460-15578899 GCF_012274545.1 Fukomys damarensis
AAAAAAAAAAAAAAAAAAAAAAAAAAGAGAGAGAGAGAGAAACCAATAGAATTTCTCTGTATAAAGAAGTATGTATTTAAGTATGTTAAATATGTATTATATACAACATAAAAATAATTCATGTTTGCCACGTGAATTTTTAACTGGGCAAGCCTTACGTCATATGGTAAGGGAAATAAGAGGCATTCAGAGACAAGGGGTGTATTCCTCCCCAGGGGAAGGTTCACACAGTTTATCACTTTCAGCATAAAGTCAAAGACTGCAGAGCACCTGGGCTTGGCTAAGTGGATTTACAAACAAGATTACTGTATCTCAGTTTAATTGAAAGCTTTTACAAAAAGAGTAAATGGCTTGGAAAGACCCCTGCAAAAGAAAACATGGATTAAAGATAGCACCAATAATAAACAAAAGAAACAAAAAATGATAAAACTGACACTTCCATGGTTTTATATTAATCAGCCATGTTATTGATAAAAACTGAAAACCTAAACAGCTCTGAAAAAGAAAAAAAACCATAACCGAAAGGTTGAAATAATCAAGAAAACTATCTGAAATATTCATCATCATTGATAAGTTGACTCCTACCTAACAGTACTTTATATATTAAAAAAAATGTTAAACTACCCATCAAACTTCATACTTTAGGTTGGTTGCAATTAATTGTACATAAATTATTTTTTAAAAAGCAAAAGATAACTGTTAGGTAAAAAGAGCTGAAAACCAGCACCAGGCCAGAACCATAACAAGCTTTTATTATGAGGAGGATCTGCCAAGCTGTCTCCAAAGGAGAGAAAGCAACATGGCAGAACTGGGAGCTTCTTTCACAGGACTGGGGGTCCGGCTTATAGGCGCTAGGGTGGGACTGATGCAGCAGCTAGGGACTGGGAGAGCTTGTGACATCACCAGGAGGGGCTTGTATCACCACTAATTAGGGCCATCTTGAGGAGAGAAATCTAATAACCTATTTGAAAACAACCTTCAAATCCTTGTATTTTCAAAGACTTAAACTAAGTTAAATAATTTACTTTAGCTTTACTCTCATCTTATTAAATGTTTTTGTACTGCTTTTTATCGTTTGATGAGAGTAAACAGTATACAGATACTAATAGCAGATAAAAATACATTTCAAGGTGCAAATTTTTTACCAATCTAGTTTTACTAATAGAAGTGAATGTATGATCCACATAAAATAAAAAATGTTTGGAAAATATTTCCATAGGTATTGAAAAGAGCATTGCAGCAGGGACATGTACCCTATTTTTGCTTTTCATCCCTTCCTTTTAAAAATTTCTCTACCTTGGCCAGGGATTTAGCTGAGTGGTTCCACTGCTTGCCTAGCAAGCACAAGGACTGGAGTTCAATTCGTGGAACCAAAAAAACAAACAAAAAAAAATTCTCTACCTTTATGCCAGCATAGCAAATACATTTTTAAATATATGTGGAAATAATTATACATTTTAATATCATCAAAACACTTCTATTAAAAGGAATAGTAAATACTGCTTTCTCTTCTCCAAGCAGGCTCCAAAGAGATGTTATAATGCAATATGCTCAAATTATTTTCTTAATATTAATTACCTTAGCATAACTCACATTCAATTTAATTTGTGACCTTTCATCTAAACCATCTTGCTTGATAAGAATCTCTAGATTTTTCAGCCCTTTCAAAGGCTTACTCTCCCAACTGGGCTTCCATATACTAAATTTGCCACCTGCTCCTGGTTTTATTAACCCCATCAAGAACACATTAAATATAGAGGCCCTGGAGCAAAGGCCTCAAATAGACAATTCTCAAAGCCTCAATTGGGTAAGAACTTTGAATACTGATCTGTTTGCTGTCAAACAGGGATCAGGGTCAGATAATGAGCAAGAGGACAACGGAGCAAGCAGGGAAGCCAGAGAAAGGAAGGAAGAGGGCAAGGGGGGTCTGGGAGGAGGCTTTATGGGCCTCTCAGCAAAGATCAAAGCCTACCTTCTCTTTCTCTTCCCTCGCCCCCAAGGATGGCACTGTCCTCTCAACTGACCTTTTGGGAACCTGGACAGGAAGACAGGGAGCCACAGCTGAGAGCCAAAACTCTGGCCAAATCGAAGCTTTGGAGGAGAAGCTGATTTGAGTGGCTGACTGAACTTTAAGGACATATGGGGCTTCCTCATCTGATCTGGCCTAAATTTTAGAAGATTTCAGGAGGACAATCTTGCTTCAACCAGTCAGGATATCCAGAGGCAAATGAAGCCACAGAAATGCTTTTAAAACACATGTACCAATTTCATATTCATAAAGTTACACTGCAACATTTCAGAAATTTTTAAATGCAATGACTATAGAGTCATCAAGGCGGAATTATAAGCCTGCTTTTTCACCTGTCAAAGGTGTGATTATAATCATCCTATATTTTCCTTCATTTTCACTTAAGTGAAAATGATATATAATTATTTCACCAGTGCATGTTATAACATAATAATAAAGTTCTAGATAAACAACCCTTACTACCCAACCTTATCTCTTCAAAACAGTCCAGTACATTTAACAGGAACAGTTGGCTAATGCAATAATCTCTAGATTAATACAAACATCAATTTAAGATTTTTAGGTAAATAAAGTCAAAAGAAAAAAAGAGGAAAGCCTTGGAATTGGAAGATTGATAGGCAATTATAGAGACATTTCCAAAAGCTTTGTCTAAAACTTTGAGAATCCTTCCTTTTCAAATTGCATGGATTAACCATTTTCACTATATAAATGTAGCTACTAAGAAGACCTTTCTCTTAAGTCTTTATCAATTCACAGCAAGAAGAAAGAGTGACTGGGTGTGGTGACGCACACCTATAATCCCAGCATTCAGGAGTTCAAGGCCAGACTGGGCTATCGAGAGCATTGTACGTAATTTTTGGAGAAAAATCATTCCATAATTAAAGTATGACTACAGCTGTCTAAAGCCCAATGTCACTCTACCCACGAGCTGGCTATGGCACGTGGATACATATCTCTGGTCACAAGTTGAGGCCTCAATGATCTCCTGATACTGTTACTCACAAGGGCAAGTGTACATCAGTTGAAGACATCCTGGTTCTTTGAGTACTGAGTAGTAATTTAAAAAAGAGTACGGTTTCACCTGGGGGAAGGACAACTTCTTTATTATCCTGCTATCTTCTCCCACCTATTTTAAGAATGCTCTCCTTACCTTACTACCGTCATCAACATAGATTACTGCTGCCTCTAAGTCACCCGATACTTCCTCCAGTTATTGTGCATACCCAATACTTAATGTCCAGAATGGCCAGCTTGAAGTGTGCTTGTCTTTGCCCACTCTGAGGCATCGACCTCCAGGTCCCCCGTGTACGATGAAATTACACAAATTTCTTTCTTTTTTTAGCCCTTGCCATCCCCCTGTCTAGGCAGAGGATTGTCAGTCCTCCAATACTGGGCTATGGGTGGGGAGGAGTAGGAAAAAGGAGGAGAGGGGGTATGGAGGAGGGGAGAATGAAGAAGAAGAAAGATGATCCAATTAAAAGTCAATACAGGGTTGGGAATTTAGCTCAGTGGTGCACCGCCTTCTGCCTGGACAGTGCAAGGTCCAGAGTTCAATCCCTGGTACAAAAAAAAAAAAAAAAGCCAATACAGTGAACCTTGATTTCTGAACTCAATCAGTTCCTTAGGCTGTAACGAAGTCAATACATCTGAGATCTGGATGTTTACCTGGGTACACTGTAAGAGCCTGACTGAACCAGAGCGACTCCATGTTGACCAGCAAACGACCTAGAGACTGTCGCTCCCCGCCATCCCTTATAGGATAACTAATGATTAATTGTGAATTGTTAGGTAACTGCTTTGAAGTAGCTGGGAAACTAAATGGAAACTGTAGTGAACAGAGAGACCCAACACAAATCACACCACTCCTTACTTACCTGTAGTTGAATGTTCTGAACATTATAATCTAAGTTGTAAATGGAATAATGGATAATCGCTCTGCTGATCATTAGTACGTGACAGTCAAGTATATGCTTGATGACCACTAGCTCAGATCAACTGATTCTTTGCCTTTGTCCTCTTCCTGTAAGTTTTAAGTGTAAACCCCCCGTTAGCCCTATATAAAATGGCCTCTGTTTCTGAGCTAGCCGCATCTCTGAGCTACTTGGCTTGGGAGTGCCGTCTGGCCAGACTAATGAAGGTCTATTTGCCAACTTGCCTGGTGTGTTCCTTCCTGGTGACTCTCGCTGTCCGACAAGCTCCTGGAGTCTCGCTGAGCTTCTGAGCCCAGCATCGTGGAAGCTTCTTGGCTGTTCACACTCCAGGAGTAAAAGTGAGACTTAAGTCTTACAACACACTATAGCTAAGGAGAGACAGATGAATCTTCCATTATCCTAATTAACCCAAATTGTTCACGTGTCAGCTGTAGCTTGAAGGTCCATTGTATTTTAAGTAACATTTCAGAAAAAAAATTTAAAACTTTAGTATAACATAAAGAATTAAGATAATATCTAAGCTGGTGGGCAGAGGGATCACCACATGCAAGAATTACATAAATCTTACACAAGTCCATGTGACACACTTAAATGGTTAGGCAGAGATAAATCACACTCCATAAAGGAGCTAGTTTCATTCCCACACCTTGAAAAGAAAAAAAAATGGATGTTTCCTTCTCTTGGAAATTTGTATTAGTACTATATATGTCTATATTACATTTATTGTGGGGAATTGGTGCGTGCACATAACACATCTTAATTCTTTTTTTCATGGGGAGCTGTTAGATGTAAATATCATATCTTCATTTTTTAACCCTTCCCCTAACCACTTTTCCCTCTATTTCATGATCCTTGATTTTTTTAAACTATATAAAGGGCAAAAGCAGAATGGTTGAGTTCATCAGTGTAAGGAAACACAAATCAAAACTACAATGAGTCCCTGTTACACCTTGTATCTAGATGTCACCCAAAGCCTTGAGAGCTCACAGGTGGGGCTTTGGGGAGTGGCTGAATGATGGGTGTGTGGTACTGGATTAAGGGCGAGATAATTGAATTTGTTCCCTAATTGGATTAGCGTGGTTCGGGGTGTAGCTGAGGGGATTTACTGAAGACAGAAGACCCACCCTGGGTGTGAATGGCACCAACTAATAGTTTGCAGATTTGAGAGCATAAAAGGGAAAAGGAAACTAGCTACTTGCTGCTTCCTGCCTACCCCAAAATGGACTGTTTCTCCTCTGCCATTGCTCTCTGCCATCCTGCCCTGCAGCTAGCTATGGACTGAAACCTCTACAAACTGTGAACTGAAATAAACCTTTCCTCCTTTAACTTGTGGGTACTGGGTCCCAGAAACAAGAATAGTAACTGAGCCAGTCACCATGAGACACTACATCACACCCTACTGGACACACACACAGCAAAATAACAAATGCTGGCAGCAAAGATATAGAAAAACTGGAAACCTACCACTCTGTGGACAGGAATGCATAATGGTACAAACCACTGTGAAAAAGAGTATGGTAGTTTGTCAAAAATTTAAAATAAAGTATATACGATCCACCAATTCCACTTTGGGGTATTGGCCCAAAGAATTTAAAGCAAGGTCTTAAACAGGTATCTGTACGTCCATGTTCATAGCAGTAGTATTTACAGTAACTGAATTATGGAAGCAACCCAGGTGGCCACCAACAAACAATGGGTAAACAAAATGTGCTGTATACATAGAATGGGATATTATTTAGCCTGAAAAAGAAAATTCTGACATATGCTACAACATGGATGAACCTGGGGACTTTAAGTGAAATAAGCCAGCCACAAAATGTCAAATATTGCATGATCACAATTCTATGATATATTTAGAGTTGTCAAAAATCTTAGAGAAAGGAAGTCGACTGGTAGTTGCCAAGGGCTGAGGGGGGAGCATAGAGTTGTTAAATAGAAAAGTTGGGGAGAGCATAAAGTTGTTAAATGGTAGCAGAATTTCTGTTTTACAAAATGAAAAGTTACAGGATAGATGGCAGAGCAGTTTACATTTAACACCACTGAACTGGAGACAAAAATGGCTCAGACGCTAAACTGTATTTTACCACAAAAAAAAGAAAGTGAGATGTATTTGATAGTTATTTGAGATAACTATCAATCCCTGATGTCTTACTTTACCCCATTTTCACTTTCTATGTTCCTCTAACTCACACAAATGAATATTTTCCAATTAAAAAACGGGGAGAGGGCAGGGACAAGGGGAAAAAAATGAGAACCAAGACCTGTCATGTGAAGGTAGAGGATCCCAATGATGAATGTAACTGTACTGTAGGCCTAGATTGTACCAATAAACTCAATAAAAAGAAAAAAAAAAGAGGGAGTTAAAAACGGCTCTCCACTCCTCTCCATCTATAAGTATCTTTCCCACAAAGTGACAATCACAAATCCATAAATCAGCATTTCCAGTAATTACCATTTTGGATGAATTCAAGGCTACAGCCCAACACACAGAAACAACCATTCACAATTTTGCCACACAGCTGCATCCTGTCCTCGCTGCCCTGCCCAGTACTGCAGGGTGAGCACCTGACCAGGCAGCCACCATGCTCTCAAGCACACAGACACACACAGGCAGAAAGAGAGTGAAGCCACACTAGAAAAGCTTGTCCCAAGGTGCCAGGCTTTGGTTCCCAAGGCGCCCAGACAGAGGCCCAGACAGGTGCCCTGGGACAGGAAGTCAAATAGGGCTTGCTCCTTCAAGGGGACTAGCGTGAGGCCCTGTCACCTGCTTTCTACAATCTCATTCATCCATCTAAAAAGGAACAAGTACCAGTAAGCACACTCAGAAAATGCTTTATAAGCTACCTCTGGTCACTTAAAAAAAAAAAAAGTCACTTAACGCTTCCTTTAAAAATTTAAACTGAGTCATAGCAGGCTTTCCTGAATTCTACTTTGAGGAACAAGATTCTAGGAAGATGTTAATAATGTTCCACACTAAAAAAGGTATACTTTTTTTTTTAATGTCACTTTTTTTTTTTAAATTCTTCTGCTTGGAAAAGCTCCCAGTGTCCTTGTTGTGTTAACCTTCACTGCAAAACTCCCAGAGGGGAATGAAGTGATGGTGAGGGAAAGGTTTACTGAGTCCTAGAGCAGCAGCATCTCATTTTTTAACAGATATATGATTTTCAAAACAGATCTGTGCAGTAGGTACAATATACAATTCACAGATGGGGACACTGAGGTAAACAGTGACAACACAGGAAGGCAGCAGCAGAGCAGGAAATGAAACCCAAGTCTGACTCCCAGGTATGTTTTTCATTCATTCAATCGTTTCATTCATTCATTCAGTGAGTTGGAAAATTATAACTGACTCATAGTGTAGGACACTCTTAATATGTAGTAACACTGGTGATTATGGTCATCTTCCTTCCTGCCACCTTTATATTTTTAAAAGTTCGAGACCTACATGAATTGAAAGAACACCACAATGAACATCCACCGTTACCTATGAAATTCACCTTGTGGTAAGCAAAGCAGGTTTCAAAAGGGAAGAACATAAGGCAAGTCATGGAAATGGGGAAAATATAAATGTCTAAAGGGACAATTTTATCTCAAGCAAAAACAACGCAAATTTATTAACTCCTATACTCCAAAGTGAAGGCACTTGCCAATGGTAAAATATTTAACTATGACCTTATACTGCATCTCTTAATGAATATACTGTATTCACCATTCCAATCTATCTTTATCTTTGCTATTATTTCCAGCACCAAACCAGTGATGAATGGCAGTGGAGGGTGTATTGTCAATAAAATGACCAGCAAATGCATGCATAAACAGAAGTACACAGCCTATGATTTTTGCTGTGTCCTTCCTAATACGGTAGTTTTCATTGCCTTTATATCATGTGAATACACAGCCATGGCTCTTTATCTACACATAGTCCCTCCAAAAAAAGAGAAGCTATAAACAAAAAACTAA
Source organism: Fukomys damarensis (assembly GCF_012274545.1). Classification (NCBI taxonomy): domain Eukaryota; kingdom Metazoa; phylum Chordata; class Mammalia; order Rodentia; family Bathyergidae; genus Fukomys; species Fukomys damarensis. The sequence continues at coordinate 15,563,381 of NW_022900916.1, forward strand.
GGTAGAATCCTTCTAAAAGACACAAAGTAGTTGGAAATGGTAGCATGCACCTATAATCCCAGCACTCCTGGGGGCTAAGACAGGAGGATCACAAGTTCAAAACCAGCCTGAGCAACTAAGGGATTTATAGAAACCCTGTCTCAAAAAAATAAATAAATAAAAATAAAAGGGTGACCAATGTAGCTCAGTGAAAAGACCCTGGGTTTAAACCATAGTATAAGAGGAAAACACATACATACACATACACACACACATACACACACACACACACACACACACACAGAGTACACAGAATACTCCAGACTGAGCAAGATATCTACAATACCTTCTATTCCGACCATCCACACCAGAAAAGACTATTCAGATATTAAAGCCATGGTTAAGAGAAGCCTCAAGACAGAAGCCTTCAAGACAAGGTCCAAAACCAAGAAGGCAGACACACAAGCCTTCTAGCATTCCCGTCTTATATAATGCCATACAAAAGGACAATCACTGATGGGACTCCTAAGCTTTCCCATACTTCATCTTCTACTTTATGCCCTTTCCATCTTATCTGTTCCTCTCAAAGATGTAGCGTAGAATGACTGCAGGCCCCGCTCATGGTTTATAATTTTGCCAGGGCAAGTTTATGAGCTGTTAAATGGATGCATATCTTGAAAAGGGGGATGTTAGGGGACATCGGTCCTATGACATTTGTGGGCTCCTCAAATCTTTTTCTTTGTTTTCTAAAGAAGCAATGGCTATCCTGACAATTCATCTTCTGTGACTCCTTCGTTCCCAGGTTCCCTCTGCAGCTACTGTGCTTCCTTGTGAGCCTAGGCTCCATCCATCAGATGTGAATGTGGGTTTGGAAAAAAACTGAAAACTGGACTGGCCCTGGAAAGCCACTTTGCTGACACAGGCGATGGCACTGATGTGTGGTTTGCAGGCAGATGTGCACCGGCACACAGCAGACACAATGTGGCTCTGGGGTTGGCAGTGGCAAAGGCTCTCTTGTCAGGCTAATCCTGTGGGGGTGGTTCTAGAAAATGTTCATAGAAATTTAGTTTCAAGCATGTTCTTTTATCCTTTAAAAGAGCCTATAAAACAGCTAATATCCCCTAATAAATCCTACTTAAGAGCCAACTTGGGTGGAGGTATTGTCTGCATCAAAGAACCCTGGCAGATTCAAGGATTCTCCAGAAAGAAAGGCTTTGAAACTGCCAAGGATCCCAGCCAGTGGAGCAAAAGTTTCATAAGCCAGTTCCTCACTGTTCACCACCTCTCCATAAGCCCTAAAGTCTGCAGGGACACTAACAAGGTCTCTGTTTTCTTTGGGGTTCTCTTAAGCCAAAAAAAGTAATTCAGATTTTCTTCTTGGTCCCAACAGCAAAGAGAAATATGGGCTTTAGCTTGTTCAACTAATTCCTCTAAAATATGGAAGATTCTGCTAACTACAAGAAAGACACCTTTTATGGACAAAATTGTGCTCCTTCAAAATTCACATGTTGAAGTCTTTTTTTTTTTAAACTGGGGATCTAACTCAGGACCTCACACTTGAGAGGCAGGCGGTGGCACCACTGAGCTAAATCCCCAGCCCACATGTTAAAGTCTTAATCCCCAGAAGCTCAGAATGCAACTACATTTGAAGGTAGGGTCTTTATGCAAGTGATTAAGTCAAAATAAGGCTATTACAGCAGACTCTAATCCAATGTGACTGGTATCCTGGTAACTAGAATAAATTTGGACACACAACACACTAGGAGTACATGTGCACAGAGGAAGGTCCACGTAAGGACACAAAGAAATGCCCATGTGAGGCATCAGAGCCAACCTAAACTGCTGGTACCTTAACTTGGACTTTCTGCCTCTAGAAATGTGACAAAATCAGTTTCTGGTCTTCAGGCCCTCCAGTCTCAGGCACTGTGGTATGATGGCCTGGGGACACTGATGTAGCAACACAGAGAGCATTCTGCAGAGGCATGATTAACAAAGCGGGCTCCAGACTTCATTCAACCAGCTACCAGCTGGGGTTTATAGGTAGCTAATTATATGAACTTTGAATTGATCTGGGCACTCTCCCTTTTCTAAATACACTGCTACCTCAGTTGCTCACACCAGGGGTCTGTGGGTGCCATTCCTCAGCCGAAACTGTCTCCAATACTCTTCAGATAATTGGTTCTTGTGGGTGCCATTCCTCGGCCGAAACTGTCTCCAATACTCTTCAGATAATTGGTTCTTCCTCAAACTACAAGTTTTGAGACTTCGTATTTCTCTCTGAAAGGTTTAAATTATTCTCTCTCAATGCGTCTTCTTCCAAATGCCTACCAGTAAAACATAAACCCTGTAAAAGAAGACAACACGTTTACCTTAGTCATCACTGTATACCAAAGCACAGTACATGGCTACAAATAAGTCCTCAGCAAATAACTGTTGAGGAAATCATGGGATGTCTCTCAAATTCTAGTGCACTGAATGGACCACAGAAATGCCACAGGGTGTTTATTATCCTAAAGCTCGAGTCCAGCTCCATACTTGGCCTAACATGGTAGCAATTTTATTAAGTTCCCCAATCTTCTCATGGACAGCTCTATCAGTAGCCACTGTATCAGATGACTTCCAAGATCCATGCCAACACTAGTTCATCTACCTGATCCTATCTGGACACATCTGTCATGATAGTTTTTTTTTTTCTCCAAATTACCATATAAGCTACTCTAAGATAAAACAAACACTATCAGTGAAGAGAGAATAACTGACATCAGTCACTACATGATGTACCAGGTATCCAAAATGGGACCCTGTCCAAGGATGTAACACACACACACACACACACTCTCTCTCTCTCTCTCAACTGACGCTAAAAGCAAATGCCCCAATATGTTGACTCACTTGTGATGGTGAATTTTAGGTGTCAACTTCATTGAATGAATTAAAGGAAAGTCATACAGCTAGTGAAGCATTACTCAGGGTATGTCATGAGGGCGTGTCTGAGAGAGACTAGCATTTGAATCAATGGACTCTGTGGGGAAGACTCGTCTTATCCTGTGTGAGCGGGCACTGTCGAATGGGGGCTCAGACAAAACAAAAACAGAGAGGAAAGTTGATTTTGTTTATGTTGACACATACAAATTCTCCCCCTACCTTCTGGAGCTGGAACACCCCACCCCTTCTCTTGGTATTAGCTATCATAACATGAGGTTCTCTGGCCTGTGGATTCCTTGCCCTGATGGACAACCTCTTCCCCCATGCTCTGGGCCCTTTCCTCTTAAACGGAAAGTTATACCATCAGTTTCCCCGGTTCTGAGGCCTTCAGACCTGGACTGAGCCACACTGCTTCTTCAGCCTGCAGACGGTCTGTTACGGGGTTTTTCAGCCTCTAAATTCACATGAGCAACTCCTTAATAAATTCCCCTCCCCCTCTCCCTCTTCAGTCTCAGACACACACACACACACATGGAAGCCCATAGGTTCTGTCTCTCCAGAGAATGCTAGTAAACTGTCTCTAGGCAGTGGATTCATAGATGATTTCATATTCCTCTTCATCTCTTTTAAAATTGTTACACAATGAACATGACTATATTTATAATTAGGAAGAATAATTATGTTCACTCAGAGGAAAAAAGATTTCTCTTCCTAGATTCAAACTGGACAGTGCCACAATATCAAACAACCCGCAGCCCAACATCCTACAGGTCAGAAGGATGGTGCTGCTTCCTGAATGCTTAGTCACAGCAATTAAAGGTGTCTTGGGACAGTGAAGCGACAGGAGCAAGGACGTGAGTTAGTCAGTGAGGAAGTGAGGTGTGTTCCAGGGAGACAAGTCTCAAAGGTTTTGGAAAATATACCGAGAAAGAAAATAAGTCTCTTACATTCTCACTGGGTGATAACCAGAGGGCTAAAAAGGAGGAAAAAAAAAGGGTGTAAACGACACAGTGAAGTGCTAGGACTGCTGCCTGTTTTGAAACAGTATTACTTGTAGGAAAAAGGCAGGAACAAATTTCCTGCCAGCTCTTCTGGAATTGATAGCTTTGACTTGCTTCCAGTACCTATGGGGAACAGGAAAATTCCCCAGAGCAGGACGAATATACCAAATAGGGCTTCAAAGGCTACCACTTACATCCCTGGGGGACTCTTAAATGCTCACAGTGTTACTGCCTAGGAAAACTACAGCAGACACCCAACAGTGTGAATGCTGGCTGTTTGTTGCCACTGGCACTTTAATCATTAGCATTCTGGTGAAAGAATGAAAGACTCAGACTGCAGGGCAACTACCTCCTATCCATTAATAACTGGGCTTAGACTCATCTCAAAGCAGGTATGTAATTATACACAGAGCCAAAAATATTATGCATGTTCCACTAAGCAAGGGAAAGGAAAAATAGGTTGAAGAGAGATGTAACCAACTCCAAATGTCTTTGCTCCTACTTAATTTGATGGTTCAGGTTTGTTTTTACTTGCTACCAGGAGTTATGCAGAGAACAGACTGCTAGGTTCACAGTTCTTCCTCACCAGCTAACAATAACAGAGAGACACTGGTCTCCAGGCACAATTCTGGGTCAGTTTCTTCAACTGTAAATTGAAGAGTGCCTGAATCTCTAGTTGGTTCCTTGAAAAAAGCAAACAGTGTTAGAGCACCTCGTAAAGACCTTGACAGCAGTGTTCACCTACATTGCTCTGGGTCACATAGGAAGGCGGTGACCACAACAAATGGAGAGCACAGTGGTTCGGGGTGTGAATCCCATCCAGATACTTGAATGTGGACCAGTTGTTTCACTTCTCTAAGCCTCAATTTCTTCTTCTGTAAGCCAAAGATAACACTATCTATCTCTCAGTCTTTTGTCAAAATTAAAAGAATCCACATCAAGCTTGGCAGGGCTTCTGACACACTGCAAATACATGTAACTTACTCCTGCCTTAAGCATCAAGCAGCCTGTAAGGCCACCAGCAGAGCAATGTGCCCTTTCTGATCTCCCCCCGTTGGCTGGAAGGAGACTTGCTTTTCTAGAGACAGGGAAGGTGTCTCCTTTATCCCTGAATCCCCAACCACCTCTCAAGTGCCCTACACTTCACGGGTACCCACACACACTGTGACTGAATTAATGGTCCAAGGAGTCTTTCTGTAGATTCAGAGCCCTTGGATGGAAGCAGGATCTCTGCCTCCTTTGATCATCCCCATGTGATTCATCGGTATCACTTCTTCAATGAGTTAACATGAAAGTACCCAGCTGAAACATTAAAAACAACAAAAAAAGGGGAAATATTAATGAATGATATCATTAGGATGGCTTCCCAACTTCTATCTCATTCTTTACTCCTCCACAAAATGTGCCTCCCCCAGAGCAGCGAATGTGCCTGACATTTAAAATGGACCTTGAGTACCTTCAGCAACACTGACTGGCTATTCTGAGCGCCCACACCATTATCTGCTGCCTGACATTGGCAGTGCCTGACAATTAATACAGCAAACAAACTTTTGTCACTGGGTGGATGGTGTCTCAGTACTTTTATTCTGACAATGAGTTATCTCTGGTGATGTAGGCTAAATATATTCCTAACATTCATACTTTTGCTCAGCTTCTCATTCAAGCACTGACTCAACCAACTATTAATTAAAGACAATCAATCCTTGCCTTCAGGGGTCTCTCAGCCTAATGAGGGAAAAGCATGGTGTCATCATTAAAAGGTAATGCTGTACAGTTTTTCATACTTTTGCTCAGCTTCTCATTCAAGCACTGACTCAACCAACTATTAATTAAAGACAATCCTTGCCTTCAGGGGGCTCTCAGCCTAATGAGGGAAAAGCATGGTGTCATCATTAAAAGGTAATGCTGTACAGTTTGAATGATTTAACTGAATCTCAACTCTGTGTCTTGTCGGAAAATTTAAGGAAAATTGGCTTAACACTTCAAATTCTGAAGTGAGAGCACAGATAAAGAGTAGCTAACTCAGCAGTAGATGACAGAAAACAATTCCTGGTAAAGGAGATACTTACCTAGAAAGTGTTCGACGGACCAGGAATAGAAAACAGCAAAGGGTGAAAAAAAAGAAACATTGGAAGGCACATTTAGGCAAAGGCAAATAGTTAAATGGTACGCAAACACAGGAAAGGGGGCACAGAAGGGTAGGAAAGAAAGGTAGACATTCTTTTGACCAGAGCTTGAATCTCAGCTGGAAAGTGATGGTGACTCAATGAAGATTTGAAGCAGCTGAGTACGAGACTCACCGTTGAACAAGTTCGTTTTAATGGGAGTGTGGAAAAATGGGTTAAATAAAGCAAGAAAGATAAATTACACTATAGGAAACTGCTATAGCAGCAGGCAGGAAATCTGCCAAGTCAGATTGTTGTAATGATACATGATTTAAAAGAAATGCAGCAGCCAGATGTGGTGGCACATGCCTGTAATAACAGCACTCTGGGAGGCTGAGCCAGGAGGATTACAAGTTCAAGCCCAACGTGGGCAATTTAGTAACTCCCTCAAAATAAAAAAAGGGCTGGAGATGTAGCTGGGGCAAAGGCCCAAGGTTCAATCCCCAGTACCACCACTGGTGGTGGCGGGGGGGGGGAGGGAGTGACAAAGAGACAAAGGAAAGGATTAAAAAGTTATTTTGGAAGTACACTAACAAGTCGACAAGAACCCCTCAGATACAAGGGCAAGATGAGAAAGGAAAAGATAAGATGATCTCACCATTCCATGCATAAATTAGCACATCAATGATGAAGTCATTAACTGATAGCAATTATGAGAAATTATATACTTCTGGGAGAACAAGAGTTAAATTTTAACCTATAAAATAAGAAAATGACAATATTCAAGGAAGAATTGAATATATACGTTCCCAAGATGAGGATTTGAAAACCGTATTTGAAGTCATGGTTTATTTTAGTAGCGAAGTTTTACTAAAATTGAACTAAAAATACTAATAAAATTAAAACACATCAAAGTCATGAGACAGGGCTCATGGGAGAATGTAAACAAAAATAGATCTCCTAAACGGTTTGGAGAAAGGGGGATGTCTCCGACACATAAGCCTAAGCCATCCACCTCATGATTCCCTGGAGCCTTAGGGGTTTGTTCAGGCGACAGGCGGCAGGTGGTGTCATAGAGATGGCTGGGTTGAAGGGGCATGCTACCCAAGAAGACGTCCAAAAGTGTGGGTCATCCAGAGACAATGTCTTCTGGCCTTAAAGTAAAAAACATCTACAGTTGAACACTTAAACAAAAACAGTTGGTGGAAGACGGATCACTGCAGGGAATTTCTTGAGAACAGGATCAACACTAATTTGGGTTTCATGACACAAGAAGAAAACAATTTGTTCTACAAAGCCATTTTGTTTTTAAAATAATAGCAACAGTTCATACTCTGATTTTACCTTCACCATTGCCTACAACAGTACTCTCTTTCCAAGGCATCTGTCACTTTTGCTGAAATGTGATGCTGCCAGTGAAGGTAACAACTATTGAACCACTGGTGGTGGTTGATCAACTGAAGGTCAACTTGGGTGGGAATGCCCAGCTGGCTTGAGTTAGCTTGGTTTGGGGAAATGGTATAAATGGAGAACTGGAAGGGAGATGGTACACTTATTTCCCCTGGAGAAACCTGGGTTCTTCTCTAGTCCTCGCCTTTGCCTTGTCATCTGCTGGCCCTTGGTACAGGCCATTTGGCTGGGAACAGCCAGCCAGGAGCTGGGTCTTTGCTTTTGCCCTTGGGTGTCTTTCCTGGGTCTCAGCAGGGATTCTTTGGCTACCAGCACTGGTCTTCCGTTGCACCAGCACCAGCTCTTGACTTTCCAGCACAGATACTTCAATCTTCCATTACAGAGTCTAGGCTTCCTGGTGCAGTTCTGCACGGGACACTGCCACGGAATCCAGGCTTCCTGGTGCACTCTACAGGTGTCTAGCCTGTGGACAGATCTCTTGCACTCTTCTGCATCTGAATCTAGTAAGCACTGACAAATACACTGCTTTTTATCTACTTACTGATTATTACTTTGTTCTTCATTTTTATTTTCTTCCCAACTAGCCCTTTTAAATACATCCAGATCTGGACTCTTCTTCCTTTGTATGTGCCATAGCACCTGCAGAGTGTACTAACCAACATTATCAAGGTTAACAGATGGTAATTTAACTGATCCTAACCTAAATTATAAATCTTTATCATTTCCACTTGAATTAAAAAAATCCCAAAAGCTAAAAAGTTTTTTTTCCATATCTGGACTAATTCTATTTCAATAGGAAAGTCACACAAATGATAAAAGCATTATATACTCAGAGTAGTTTCAATTTACTCAAAGGAATGTAAGTGTAATCCTCTTAAATATTTTCTAGCTTTTGAATTTATTTTTATCCACAATTACCTGCCAAATTCTTATCTTCTTCCTTGCATGTTGTTGCCTTTAGCAGAGAAAAACTAAAACCAAGAGTAATAATATGTAATGCTGACAGATACAAAGTTATTAGGAAGTTGCCATCTATCTTATGCTTGTCAAAGAAAGGGTAGAGCCTTCATTTATATCTCTAGTTAAAAATCAGACTGATGAAAGTCCAGATTGTCTCTCCAAATGTATACAATTTTAGAGGAATTCCTTCATTCTCATAGGTTGAAATGAAATTCACTCCTCATCTTTTAAATCAATGTGAAAATTATTTCCTGAATCATAACCTGCTTAGATACCATTGCTTCTGGGATTTCATAACATCTTCTGTTCTTCCTCATAGGTTCAAAAAAAGAATTCCACTTTCTTATTCAAAGCTCTTATAAAACACATTTCCATGAACTCAGTAACTACAAAAATATTATAAATTATCATCTCTATCAATTATCATGTCACAGAACTTATCTATGACCAGAGTATCAACTTATAAAGTAGCATGACAATAACAAGGTAGGAAACCATCTGTTTTTACTCCATGGGATCTTTCCTAAACACGCTAAGCACCTGGAACCCATGGTCCGCTATCTGATGCATTATTCAGATCTGTATAATTCAGAATTCTTTCAGGTTTTCAAAAGCTTTTCGGGTCACATGTCATATCTTACCAATCTTCTCAGGAAGATGTAGGTCAATATCCAGTCAGGGTTAATCTTTTTGCAGCAACAGGTGATTTTAGATGTGAGATTTGGGAATGGCAAAATGATAAGATAAAACTCCACTATCAAGGAGCTCAGAGCCTAACTAGTTGGCCAGCTCTCCCATACACTGTGCTCCCAAATCTCAGCAGTAGGAGGCTGGGCCACCCCTCCTTAAAGAGCTGGGTCCCCTGCTCCATGTAAGATCTTTTAGGGTACCAAGGATTGAACTCAGGACCTTACACTTTTGAGGGAGGAGGTGGAACCACTGAACTAATCACTGGCCCTTTTAAGGACCCCCTCTCCTACCTGCAGATCCCTTAGGGTTTTCTTCTTGCCTTTATCAGTTTCCTAGGTTTCACCTTTCTACCTCATCACCTTTTACACCAATGTATCTCTATTCAAATAACTGGTATCCATCAAATTGGATCCCACTAATAAATTATGTGCACTACTGTATAATAAATATTAGACCACAAATTATGAAATGAAATATTTTAACAGTGCAACTGCAGATCCCTTAGGGTTTTCTTCTTGCCTTTATCAGTTTCCTAGGTTTCACCTTTCTACCTCATCACCTTTTACACCAATGTATCTCTATTCAAATAACTGGTATCCATCAAATTGGATCCCACTAATAAATTATGTGCACTACTGTATAATAAATATTAGACCACAAATTATGAAATGAAATATTTTAACAGTGCAACGAGGGAAAGATACTAGTAGCTAATAATTGACCAAAAAGACAAGAATAAATTAACCTAGTAGAAAATAAGAGAAAAGGACATTCCTATAGAAAATTGCAGTAACACAGAAAATGCAGGGCCTTCTTGTAAAAGGAAGAGAGGGGAGGCAAAACTGGAAGGACATTTTGTTGGCCATAAGAAATGCTTTCTACTGATAGAGAGCTATTAGAAGACTTATGTACTTCCCTGCTTCCAATAGCACAATTTGTAGGGAAAGGGCGGGGCAGAAAGAACTTGGCGATCAGACATAAAGCATAATGCTAAGGCAGACTTTCCTCTAAAAATGTATATAACTCAGCAGAAAATTCAGATATTAGTAATTAAATACTGTATAATTAAAATAAACAAGTTCCCAAATTTTTAGGTCATGTATGCTAGCAGGAAGCAATGTTATTAGCTTAGAATACCCCCAAAATCGATACATTAACTTTAATGTCTCAACCATTAAAAAAAAACTTCCACCTAGACGCAATCACTTTCCCCTCATTTCCACATATAAATAATGAAGTAATGAAGCTTGGAACAGTGAAAATACAAGTACAGCCGAATTTTGTCCTTACGAGGAGCGGAGGGGAGGGAAGGGGGAGGAGAGGGGAGAAGAGAGAGAGCTTCCTGAAGAAATAAACACAAAGGAATTCTTCCAGCTTAAGAGAAGTGCCAAAATAATGTAGCCAGTACTGATTCCTCATCTCTTTTTGCTGTGAAGCTTATAATACTAAAAATTTCAATATCAATTAACTGATAATTTCAATTTCAATTATCATTTACCTTTGTCCTTACACTGATACATCATCTTGTCTTAAGCTAGATCCTAAAAAGTTTCTTGAGGGGCCAGGGATTTAGCTCAGTGGTTCCACCGCCTGCCTCACAAACACAAGGACCCAAGTTCAATCCCTGGTACGCCCCCCCCCAAAAGTTACTTTGATAAGGGGAAGCACTACATTTGACACTTCTATCATTCTCCTGGAATTTGTTACAATGAATAAAACCTTAAATGTTTGTTGACTACTATGCTAAAAATGAAGTATTTTCAGTTATACACTCAAAGAAGTCTATAATAAATACCACATGCATGGAACTACAGTATTTTGTTACAACTGTTCCTGGTACTTTGAGGGTAAACACTATGATTTTATTTTCATGTTCCCCAGAAAGGAATATAAGACCTTGTTTGCAGTAGACACACAGTATTTGCTGACTTGAGTGGACTAAGAAAGAGAATTGAGGGTCTTTAAAATATTTTGAAACTGTATCATTAATTTTGGTCTGGACAACCAAAGTTAATGAAGGCAAACTGGATCTGGCAAAAATGCTTAAATTTTTTAGAATCCATTTTCATACTAAATGGAATATTTAAAAAACAGCTGAGGAAAGCTTAAGACACCTTGGCATACTTCCACAGATTAGCTGATGATCAAAGACATCTGGCTTTTTGGATTATTTATGGAATTCCACCCTAAGGCCTACTTGATATTTTCAAAATATGTTTTGCAATATTTGGACATCCTCCAGGTAGCTAGTTTAATGCACATTTCACCAAATACTCATCTTATTGGGAAGTCTGATCATTACTCCTTTATGGCTATGAAAGAGTGCTAAATTCTGTGTTAAAGTGTTTAATGAAACAAAATGAGAATTTTAAAAATAATTCTTCATTTAAAATTGAAATTAAGTTTTGAACCACCCAATTTGTCATGTGTCTCATTTTTCTGAATATAATATAGATAAGAACTACACATTGCACAGAGCTTTACTTTTCAGGAGGAATACTATATTTGATCAAGGGATGACTGAATAGACTATTTGTTAAAAACTGACAAGTATTAAACGAAGATAGTATAGTTTGCAGATTCATTTCTCCAGGAAATGTGCTGTACATAAATGGCAAGGTTGTGTGGTAATTAGGCTAGACATGTTTGTTTTTATTCAGTGAAAAAGCGGGAAAGAGGAATTTAAAATGACTGGATGGGGACAGAACTGAACGCCAACAGATCCCAAACAAATGCCTGCCAGTAGTCAAAAGTTGAAATCCCTAGAGCAATGCACTTTTCTGCTGAAAACAAATTTAGAGGTAAATCTTTTCCCCACTCGTTTACATGCATGATCACATGGCAGATTAAGTTATCCCAAAAAAAGAAAAGAGGGCTGGGGATTTAGCTCAGTGGCACTCACTGCACCTGCCTCACCAAGCACAAGGTCCTGAGTTCTATTCCTAGCACCAGACAAAATAAGAAAAGAAAAATAATATAAAAGTTAAACAAATATCATAGTAACAAAAATTACATCATATTTGGATTCCTTCTCAATATTAAGGGGGAAAAACTGAACAGGATCTACATCTACATCATAACAAAGACAAATTAAATCAGAAGATTTTTGATTTTATACTTCTTATATCACGACATTATTTTAAGTATTTACAGAAATAGCCTATATTTTTAAATGCCTTGTTTATAAACAAAAAGTTATAAATCAGCTCTATGATAGTCTTAAAATGAAATAAGTAGTAAGACAAGGTATTGCACTAATAAGTCACTCATAAGCATTTTATAATGAGTAGTTCTACACCATTTTTAAGCCATGATGTGTAACAGATTACCTTCAAAGAGCACTTTTATTGATGTATGTGTTTATTTTTCAACGTGCCAGTTATTTATCTGCAATATCATGCAGTAACATTCTGAAAGCTGATACTGGAAAGCACTAATACTTGCAATTTTCTGTATAATGTTCTTTTTTTGTAAAACGTTATTCATTTCAATACCTTTGGGAAATAAAAATTATAATGAGCAAACTTAATGTTTAGGTATCTAAGGAATGTCAAAGCAACCTCAGAAAGAGAACAACAGTACAAACCAATCATTTTGTGGTAGATATTTATTTAAAGTCTCAACCTGAGTAAAATTCTATCATATTGATTGAATACTTCAGCATGAATGTTACACTTATTATTGATAATGGTGATGAATATAGAAATTATTTTCTACTACATACATTATATTGTAGAAATCAAGCTATCTAGACTTTCTTAAAATTTTATGACAGGGCTAGGAAATTAGCTCAGTGGTTCCATTGCCTGCCTTACAAGTGCAAGGACCTGAGTTCGATCCCTGGTATCAAAAAAAAATTTTTTTTATGACTATGGGGCCAGGGATTTAGCTCAGTGGTGCTGTCGCTGCCTCGCAAGAGCAAAGTCCTGAGTTTGATCCCTGGTACCAAAATAAATAAATAAATAAATAAAATTATGACTATGACGCATACGAAATAGGTTTTATTTCATTTCTTAGAACATGTTAGAAGAGTTCGATCCCTGGTATCAAAAAAAAATTTTTTTTATGACTATGGGGCCAGGGATTTAGCTCAGTGGTGCTGTCGCTGCCTCGCAAGAGCAAAGTCCTGAGTTTGATCCCTGGTACCAAAATAAATAAATAAATAAATAAAATTATGACTATGACGCATACGAAATAGGTTTTATTTCATTTCTTAGAACATGTTAGAAGATACTTAATTTGCCTCGCAAGAGCAAAGTCCTGAGTTTGATCCCTGGTACCAAAATAAATAAATAAATAAATAAATAAAATTATGACTATGACGCATATGAAATAGGTTTTATCTCATTTCTTAGAACATGTTAGAAGATACTTAATTAGTTGATATGTATATCTGGCTTTCCTTAAAAACAAAGAAGTTCCTTTTATTTTACTACATTCAGTCCTTTTTCTCCCAATATATTTGGCCCTGGCTACATTCAATAATACTAGAGCTGTCAGATTTTCTTTCATGAAAAACAAATCATCTACACTTCCCCAGGTTGATACTTTGTCCTACTCTCTCCCACTTTAGTTAATTGAGTGAAGTATGAGAAGTAACAATACAGCTACAAGCAGAGTACATGAAGAGATGATGTACATTATCAAAGGAAGGTAGTTTAAGAGTTTGTTAGGTTGAGGGAGAAAAATGTTGTGCTACATTTAGAAGGTTCTTCCCTGAACACAAGGTGCTTAATCAATACATACACCGATGCAACCCCACCTGACATCAACCTTAAGCCTACAGGGAAGAAGGTAGTGTTGTCGGGAGGGTCCAGAGAGAAGGGCCAGGGGAGCTCATACTCATGCACCTGCCTGCTGAGACTGGTTCTCTATTCTCAACACAAATGGTTCTACCATGCTGTCACAAAGCATTATGTAATATGGTGGCAGGAAGAGCACGGGAAACAAAACAACTTCTAAAATTTATACAAGTATCGGGGAAGTCTTGAACTTCCTTTTAGGAAACAAGTACGTGTGAAGAAACCAGAAGAGACTTGATTTAACTTACATTTTGTGTAGATAAAAAGCTAGGAGCCATTTCACCTGGCTAAAAGTTCAACTTCTAAAAGCAGAGCAAAACAAAACCCAAAGGAACCCAAATTTCCCAATTTAAAAATGAGTGAATGGCCCAAATAGGACTTTGTGAAAAGAGGATATACAAATATCCATCAGTGCATGAAAAAAAAAATGCTCATCCTTTCTAATGATCTGAGAAATGCAAATCAAAACCACAAAGAGATATTGTCTCACGCCAGCTAGAATGGCAAGGATGCTGAGAAAGGAGAACTCTCAAACATAACTGGCAGGAATGTAAATTAGAATATCCACTATATGGAAAATAGTATACAGGCTCCTCAAAAAATTATAAATAGAACTACTGGATGATTCCACAATCCCATTACTGAGTATATATGCAAAGGAAATGAAATGAGCATGTCAGAGAGACATCTTTATTCCCATGTCTCTTATACAACATCCAGGATATGGAGTGAACCTAAGTGTTCATCAGTGCAAAGAGAAAAAGAACACGTTACATATACGCAATGTATGTCATTTAGCCACAACAAAGAATGTAATCCTGTCATTTGCAGCAACATGGATGGAAATAGAGAACATTAGGTAAAGTGAGTCAGGCATAGAAACACAAATATCACACATTCTCATTTGCAGGTGGAAGGCTGGTCTCAAAGAAGTAGAAGGTTTAATGGTGATCAGCAGAGCCTGGGAAGGATGTGGGAGAGGCAGAATGAAGAGAACATGGTTACTGGGTACAGGGGTGTATGCTGTACAAGAGGAGTAACTTCTAATGTCCTACAGCACAGCAGGATAACTACAGCTGACAACAATTAGCTGGATAGTCCAAAATACTCAACAGAGAGGACACTGAACTTTTTTTTAACACAAAGAAATAATATATATTGGAGCTGATGCATATTCCAATTACCCTGATGTGATAATTACATGATGTTTGTGCTGAAATGCCACAGTGTGTCCCACAAATACACACAATTACTGTGTCAATTAAAAAAAAATTAACAGAAATTCAATCCTAGTGTTGTTAGGAGAAAATATTTCTCAACTGAAACTATAATAACAAAAACCCTCATGTAAGCCTGGGGCTTAGAAGCCTAGTACCTAGTGCAAAGGCCATTGAAGTCCTACTGTGCCCTGCTTATATTACATGTAAAGTATACTCAATTACGTCCTAAACGTATGGCAGAGCATTGACACAAGCAAGGCAAGCCAAGAGGAAGAGGAAAAAAGGATCTGGAGGCATTGGCCCACAAGAAACAGAAGGCCCTTTGGGGATCTGATTTAAGGGGCAGAACTGGGGACTGAACTCAAGGGCTGCATTTAGCTATTTACATCCCCAGCTCTTCTCTCTCTCTCTCTCTCTCTCTCTCTCT
>NW_022900916.1:15578984-15618188 GCF_012274545.1 Fukomys damarensis
CTCTCTCTCTCTCTCTCTCTCTCTCTCTCTCTCTCTCTCTCTCTCTCTCTCTCTCTTTTGAGGCAGGGTCTTGCTAAGTCAGTCACTAAGTTGCCCACATTTGGCTCAAATTTGCAATCCTCCTCCCTTAGCCTCCCAGAGTGCTGGGATCACACTTATGTGCCACCATCACTGGTAGAAAGAAGGCTATTCCTTTTAATATTATCTTTACTTTCCACGGCCTCCAGAGGGCAGACTTAAGATGCCCAGCTAAACAAAAATTTCAAAGAAACAACCAGTATTAGTATAAGTATATTCCCCATATTGCATGGAACATACTTGTACTAAATATTTATTATTTACCTGAAACATTAATTAAGTGTCCTGTATTTGCTAACTCTATGTAACAGGGTAAATATTAACAAAATTCAAAATAATGAAAAATGTTTTTATATAAAAAAATTTTTAAGCTTCTCTTTTCGTTTGAGAATGTTTTTCCTATCCATAGAAAAATGTTACCAATCTGCAAGTTTTTGTTCAAACATTTCAGAAACTTTTTCTCCCTGACACATCATTTAGTCATGTCTCTAATTTCCTGTGTTAGCTTAAATTGCTCAAGAAGAGGTTATGATCAGCTATGAACTCGTGGCAACATGTAGGAACACCATTTCCTACTTGGCTGTAGGCAGACAGACCTTATGGTCAACTTTCGTTTTCACCTCTGTTAGGAACCCGTGAGTTCCTCTGTCCAGACAGCGGTTGCACAACTAATGTATCCAACTATGTAAAATGATCACCATCGAGCAATACAGCTTGGGTCATTTTCTCAAGCTCTACAAATGCAGCCAGCATCACCTGAACACCACAGTGACTGGAGTCAGCCAGATATTTTAATGTTTCCATGTTTATAGTTATGTCATTAAATACTTGTTCTGGTGAATGGTGAGGGTGTAAGGAATGAGAAAGTAGACTTAAGTAGCTGTTCCACCTACTCAACAATATAAAACAAATTTTTATCTATTATCTACCTACCTACTCGTCTAACTAGCATGGTAAATGATGACAGAATCCAGGGTCTTTGCACTGAGCTACACCCTTAGTATATTTTATTTTATTTTATTTATTTCAACACAGGTTCTTGCTAAATTGCCCACGCTGGACTCAAACTTGTGACCCTCCGGCCTCAGCCTCCCAGAATGCTGGGATTACAGGCAAGCGCCACCACAACCAACCAGCAAGAGACTTTAAAATGACCTGAATACTGAGGTGCATTTCTAGAGGATCCACCAAGTAGCACATGGACCATGTAAAGGAGGATCACATCTGAAGAGACAAGAAGGGAAATGTTAGTAAAAGAAAATCAGGGACAGAGACATGGAGGTTGGTGATGGCGCTAAAAGCCCATGAAAGAAGAACTGAAACAGGAAGAACAAACCTCAAGTCTGAGAAGACTGTGAGTTCTATGGTCAATTCAAGGAAGTAGTGAGGTCTGGAGGAGCCACACAGACTGTGGGCAAGATGCATCAGATCACTCAGTTTCCACATGAAGATGACTTCTCAGGATTATACAGTGTTTCAATGGAAATGAGGCAATTCTTGTAGAAATCTTCTAGACACTACAAAATCTTCAGGAGCTGCTCTACAACAAGGTCATGAATCAGGGTGGCTTGAATCTAGAGTATAGGGTGAAAGCAGAGTCCTCCCAGAAGTTTGAAATGGAACGTGAGGATGAGCATATTTTGCCCCCTGGAACAGACCAGGCAGACAAATGAAGGATACCGAAGAAACACCCTCAAGTGGACTCCTAGAAAGCTCTCTAAGCTCTCTTGAGTGAAGGCACTAAGCCTTAGGGGTTTTGCTTATTTTTACCCCTTTCTTATTTTATGTATTTTATCAGCTATATTCAAAGTTTTATAGATGGTAATAAAAAAATAAACATTTGCAGCCCCAGTCCCTAATACTTCACATACAGCTGATGTTTAATACATATTGATTTAATTACATAACTCATAGCTGTTCTCTGAAGGAAACCAAAAAAGAAAGATGCTAATTAAACTTGGGGCTCAGAAATGAAAGAGAAAACTGCTAAGGTATCATAATCCAGCATAACAAGATCAGAAGAGGCTCCCAGAATACTGGGGTGATGCAACACGGTGCTGGTGAATCCAATTCTACCAAGAGTTGTCTTGGGGAGGAGCCCTGCCCATACACAACTCATTGGGCAAATGGCTGATGCTTTCCAGGCCTCAGAATCATTGTGCGACACACACATGTCCCAAATGCATTGGGGAATATGCACTCAGTAAAGGCTAGTAGAGTGGCAATGTGGAAACAGTAATGGTAAATTAAATTGTGAAATACATCTTAAAAAGAAAACACTACCTCATGACTGGGGTGAGAGATCTATGTTAATGGAACCATGCTTACTGAGATTTTAAATGCATATATAACATTTTATATAATACTGAAATACTCATAAACTACAGTAGTGTAAGTAGAAAAAATAAGAGCCACTACCACACAGGCAGGGAATGGGTAATTTTACAGGAAAGCCAAGGGAACAACCAGAAAGGCTACAAGTAGGGTGGTGGTTATTGACGTTTAAATTTCCTTTTATTTTCTTTTTTGCTACTGGGGATCATACTTGGATCCTTGCACTTGCAAAGCAGGCAACAGAACCACTGAGCTAAATCCCTGGCCTTCTCCTTTTATTTTCACTTTAACAGGCTTGGAAACCCATAGGAGGCTGGGTTTTCCCATCAAATCACGACATAATTGCTATTACAAAATTCATTTTTTTCTTTCTGTAATAAACTACAGAGAATATATAAATAAATTAAACCTTTGATTAATGGAGATGGCAAGGCATCAATGGACAGTGGTCACCTCACTTTCTCTTGTTCTCATGTTACCTCCTATTTAGGAAAAAGGGAGAGGAAAAATACTAACACCAACTTGCTGAGATATTTCATATCAAAAGTAACTATGTTATGTTGGTACTGCTTTTCACACATCTAAAAATATATGACTGCAGAAACATGGTAAAATTCAATCCACATATTAGAAATATCTTTTTAATTAAAATATCATTTACTGTGGAATATACTAAAACAAAATTACTTTTCTGTGTAATAATGGGGACTGAACTAGGGCTTTCATACTGATCTACTCCCCAAGACCTTTACAATTTTTTCTTTTGTTTTACTTTTTTTTTTTTTTTGAGGCAGGGTCTCACTATGTAGTTGAGACTGACCTGGAACTCACTGTGTAGTCCAGGCTGGTCTTGAACTCACAGTGATCCTCCTGCCTCAGCCTCCTGAGTACTGGGATTACAGGCTTGCGCCACCACACCCAGCTTACAATTTTTTATTTTGAGACAGGATCTCACTAAATTACCAACTTAATCAGGCTGGGCTGGAACTTGAGATCTTCTTGTCTCTACTTCCCACAGTGCTGGAATCACAGCTGTGACCCTGTATACATGCCTAAAAACCACTTTATTACCTTTAATTTATTAAAAAGTTCATCAAGTTGAAGTCCAATGGATCTATGTCGTGAACAGATTAAGCACACTTGAAATTAGTACTAATTATACTTAGCACTAAATTTATCCCCAAATAAATGTCCTCATTTTTACTTTTTAAAGTGGATTTACAGCACTAATTTTAATAATAAGCCCTACTCCATCAACGGCACAAAGGTGAATTTTAATGCAGCTTAAGCAGAATGATTACAAATTAAGAGTTAACAGAAATTCATATTAATATAACAGAAAATAACACTACTCTGCATGTGAATCTCAGCATACTTGCCTCAGGCTCCCCATTTATCATCTCCATTTGTTTTATTTACAAGTGCTCAAAGATGAGGCAACTTCACTCCAGCTATTCTGTTCTGTACTTATACAAAGAAAGTTAGAATCTGAGATCCAGAGTTACTAGTATATTGCAAGACCCTATTACTATAAGAAAATGAATTAACCTCTATTTTTTAGAAGTTTACCTTTATTAAGTTAACCCCTTACTCCCAGAAGTCAAATTTATGGCAACATCAGATACTTTCTGGTGCAAACTGTATACAGAAAAGTAAAGGAAATGGCCACCATGCATCAAAAATAGCTATGGAAAAAAAAATGCTCCAATCCCCATGAGAAGGTCTCAAGTTCTACATAGAAATTATTTGTCCTTACTTAAGCATAATTCTTAGAAGACTTGGTTATATGTAACACAAAATGAGCAAGGTGAAAGGTGACGTTTATGGCAAGGACTCAGAAGGAATGAATAATAAACATATAAAGCTCAAAACCTTGTTAGATTGTTATACCAATGATCCTGGATATTACAGCAAATTAAAATAATATTTAGCAGATATTCCCCTCTCCCCTCCACATCTTCAAGGAAGGAGTACACTCTAAAGCTACACTGATGTTGGGGCACAGTAGCTGACTTACTTTGATGAAAGACATGATTCATGCTAAAACCTAAACTATGCATTACCATAAGAAAAGTTTCCTGGATTTATTTCCCTCCAGAGCTGGCTCAGCATAAACAGCTGTGGAATAAACCACAGCCTAATCCACAGTGAAGACACAATTCCAAATAAGCTTGTAACATAAAGCAGAGTCATGCAGTCAATGCCAGTCTAGAACACTCCCAGGAAATCTGCAGCTTAGAGAATGACAGTGAATCAAAACTGTTTCGGATAATTGAGTTATAGGATTGTCTGCTACACAGAAATTGCTGACTGATATAGGAATAAGGAAAAAGTAGAGGTATTCAAATAGCCTCTGCTTGAAAATAGTTACATTTTTAGTAAAGATTTATTTCACAAACTATGAAAACAATTTAATGCTTAGCATTTGAAAGGAGTAAATTTCAAATGACTGGGAAATTTATTTATATGCAAAGCATACCAAAGCCACGACTTACCCCCCCACCCCCTTTTTGTAGTAGGGATCAAATTCAGGACCTTGCACTTTGGAGGCAGGTGCGGCGCCACTGAGCTACATCCCCAGCCTCACAACTCTTTAACATGGCTCTTATAAGTTGTGTGTCCAGAAAAAGACAGCATGTGTTTTCTTTAAATAAAGTCTCCTCAGCTTTGCTGAACAGTTGTACAGTCACTGAGCTAATACACTTAGTGCTGACCAGCAATGAGAAATAGTCACATGGTGCTGTGGGCTCAGAAAATGTTTATTTCACTTCCCACAAATAAACCAATGCAGCAAATTTCAAGATCTTTATAACGAAAATGGGGGTAAAAAATCCTTATTTTCTTTGAAAAATCCCCTTTCATGTTTGCAATGAATGAAGTAACAGGCACTACGATCTAATGTCAAATCACAAAGATAATACTTGCTACTTTCTGCTACTGTTTACAAACATTTCTCATGTGGTGGATTTTGTACTCAGTATTTTACCATCATCAATTTAAGTTAAATCACCCAACCACTTTAAAAAGTAAATATTTCTTTAGAGAATTTTTAAAAACCTCTAATATAAAGAGTGTAAGTAATTTGAGAAGGGGTCAAGCAGGTATATGGAGCCAGGCTGTCTGAATTCAGAGTTGGTGCTTTTACCTACACCCTATACTATCATCATTCAAACAGCAGAAACCGTCACATAGATCTTACCACACTCAATAAGAGGACACACTGACATGGTAACTTCTCAAGAAAAACTTCATCCCTCTCCCGCACCTTCATATGCTTCCTTGAATCAAACATCTTTCATGAATCAATCAACAAGATTATAGAGATTTAATATTCATAGCCCATCAGAAACTGATGGAGCTGAGTCAAAAAGACACGGGTCAAAGTGGCCTAGGACAGGGCAGCCGGAACCAAAATAATACTGACTGCAGTGGACTGAAAGGCTATCCAATATATAAAAATTCATGAGTTCATAATCATACTGATGGGAAATTTTTAATTTTTCCTTACTAAAGGCTGCCAGAGAACAACAGATTTATTATGCCCGAAAGTTATAAATAAGGAAAAACAATCAAGCATTTATCTTGTCTTGCCTGTACAAACTGTATTTCAAGGTAATCAAACAGTAAATGGACAGTTCTTTGCAGAATAAAACCAATAAATGTAAGAGAAGTGACAATTAGAAAACTACAATTTTTAATTCCTCAGAAAAATAAAAGATTTTTCCCGGATCATCAATGGCTGCCGAATCCACCCGGGACAAAGATGATGGGGAATTTTATAATGAGATCAGACTGACAGCATCAGAACCTTCTGGTGTAGGTATCTGCAGAAGTGTTACTGAAAGAGGGGAGCCAACAAGCCTGTCCTCACTGAAGGGAGATCAAAGTCCATGAGGCCACCTACTTCAAAAGAAACAAACAAACAAAAAAAAGCAAGCTGGAGTCTAGTCAAGTTTCCAGACCTAATATCCAATTTACAAGAAAGACAGGAACAAAGGAACAAATGAGAGTGTAATATGTACCATGAGAAAATGATCAGCCAAATCCACAAGATAGCCCATTCCTACAGAGGAGCCATTTCATCAGCATAATCAAAGACACTTGGAGGAAAAAACCCAGAGAAGCAGGGGAGGAGTGCACAATGGAATAAAAGCTTTAAGAGACCCCAAAACCAAACCAAAGTGTGTATTTTGATCAGATTCAGAATTGAGGGAGAGAGAACAAACGTAAAAGCACATCCTAGAAACCACCAGAAATATTTTAGTATGGACTAGCAGTCATAAAATATTAATTCTTAACATTGCTCATTATATTAGGTGTCATGATAGGATAACTGTCTAAAAAGTAATTCTTCTCAGAAATGCATACCAAAGTATTCTCAGATAAAATGACCTAATATCTACAATTGACTTCAAAATACCACCCCTCCCTACACAACACACACACACACAGAGACACACACACACACAGGCAAGACATGGAGGAAATTTCATGAATAAGATTTGCAAAATGTGGATAATTCTTTCTTCATTTTTAAATTTAGTACATGTTTGTAGTACATAATGTTAACATTACTTGTGGGGAACTGGTATATACATAACATAAATATCTTAATTCCTTTTCTTCATTGCCTTTTCCTTCCCTCCTTCAGTCACCTCTCGATCCCCCTTTTTTATCGGTATATATTTATAGCATACAACATCTATATTCCTGGTATGGAGTTGGTACATGTATAGAACACATCCTCATTCCATTTTCCATCCTCTTTCTCTCCTCTCCTCTACCCTTTCTCCATCTCTTGCTCCTCTTCTGTTTTAAGAAAGGTCTACCGCTTTACTTCTTCATTTCTTTTATTTTGCTATTTCAATAAAAACTTCTGCACAGCAGAAGAAACAACCAACAGAGTCAAATTGCCAGCAATTCCCCAGAGGACTCATATCTAGAATGTATAAGAACTCGAAAAGATTAGACCTCTCAAAATAAAAGCCCCGATAACATATGGGCAACTGCACTGAACAGACCCTTCACAGAAGTCAAATGGCTAAGAAATAATGAAGAAATGATCAACATCACCAGCTACTAGAGAAATGAAATTAAAGCAGCACTGATATTCTACCTTAGCCAACAAAGAATGCCCATCATCAAGAGACTAAATAATAATAAATGCTGGCAGGACTGCAGGGAAAAAGGTGCACTTCCATAATGCTGGTGGGAATGTAAAATAGTATAAGCACTGTCAAAATCAGTAGGAAGACTCCTCAAAAACTGAAACTAGAAATTCCATTTGACCCACTTACTTCCCTTCTAGGTATCTTCCTGAAAGATTTAAAGACATCCTATTAGTAATACATGTATAAGCCTGTTTATAACAGCATAATTCATAATCAATAAATCTGGTAAGCAACCTATGTCTATCATCAGATGAATGGATAAAGAAAATGTGGTATTTACACATAACAGTGTACTACAATACCATAAACAAGGATAAACTTGAGTTATTTGTAGGAAATGGATGGACTCTGAGACCATAATGTTAACTGAAATAACTAGACATGAAAGCTTAAATACTGCATGGTTTCTTTTGTATGAGAAATCCCAAGTACAAAATGTGGGTGATTCTTCAGAAAATATATGGGGACAATCATACTACTTTCTGTAAATGTATGCACAAATTTTCACAATGTAAGGCAAAAGAGGAAATCCAGAAAAACTAACTCATGAGGGGAGACTAGGCCATTAGTAATGTTTCAATCCATGACTGTCTGCCTTTTTCTTCTTTTTTTATTTTCCAGAATTATAACTTTGTTATAAACAAAATTTGGAAGAGGTTCTGTTTTCTATAAATGAGAGTCAATGAAGACAACACTTACAAAAAATGTCAGAACTGAGAGAACCAAAATTCGATGAACTCAAAGTATTTACTGTGCACCTAACTTAGCATCAAAACACAAGACTCTGGAGATAAATCAGTGTGTCTGTGACACAGATCCCTCTTGCAAAAATAGTACTTGCTAAAAATCTGGTAAATTTCAGTTTTCCCTTAGGGTTGGAACTAAGGAAGTAGTAACAGATGCAATTTTCCAAATCAACTCTGGCATGCAAAATGTCAATAAAATCCAACTCTGAAGTCACATGGAATTGATCCTGACAAGGTTCATTCTGACCCGAGGCCATTGTGCCCAAGCTCACTGAATGTTAACTGCAAAGCACTGGCTGTGCAAATAAGAGTGAGCACAGATGAGAAGGGGATTTTGCATGGTGGGTAGTACCAGGGATGGGAAAGCACAAGCACCCAGGAGGATTGAAATATTTCACTATCACCATTAATCTATCATCACCACCAACCCTGAACCATCTGGGGGTGGGAGGAGACAGACAAAACAACAGCAAAAGAAAAAAAAAAAGGGTTTTAATTAATAACACAGAATACTGATCCTGGGGAAAGAGGAAGAGAAACATCAGTTCAATAAACCAAGAAAAATCTCAGGATTCTGGAATCTACCTTTTGTGCCACAGGCAGGGCAGCTCACCACACCTGGGGTTTGGTCAACTATTTAATTTTTTAATGATCCGAGATGTCAGTTTAGATAACATTCAAAGTAATGGACAGGAAGACAGTTTCAGACTAAAACTTTAAAACATGGTATTCTTCAGGTTTAAACATTCAAAAAAAGTTACCCGACATGTCTTTGAAAGGTTAGATGTTTATATTTTGTTGATCTATTTTGCTTTGTTTTTGTTTTTGTTTTTTGTACCAGGGATTGAACTTGGATCCTTGCACTTGCAAGGCAAGTACAGAACCCGAGCTAAATTCCCCCGCCGAGGTTAGATGTTTATATACTGGAAAACATAACTCTTAAATATTTAAAAGATTTTCTCACTTATGTCTTCTGAAAAACACAGGCGGCGAATCCATGGCATGTATGCACCAGTGGGCACACGAGCAGAGCCCTCTGTCAGTACGCAAGCCAAGATGCTCCAGCTTCACCCCGGCAGCTGGGCATTTGTGTTTAACTGCAGTGATGGCACTTTGCAAAAAATATGTGGGTTCTGGGTTGTAGCTTGGGCACTCTGAAAGGTTCACCTTCATTGATATAGTACAATGTTTATTTGTACACCTATACCCATACAAGTAGAAATACCCATACTCCTAATTTAAAATTCCTATACATGGAAAGCAAAATGAAAGTTTCCTCTTGGCAAAATTAAAATAAAGCCATATAGGATATTTTCAGGTGAAATCAATAAAACAGTTCAAGTCATCAAAAAATTCCCGTATATAAACTGTACTGGTTTGTTTTCTGTTACTATAGTAAAATGTCTGAAGTTAGATACTTCATAACAAAGGAAGTTCGCTTAGCTCACAGCTCAGGTGGTTTTAAGGGCACAGTGGCAGCACTGGCCCAGCTCTGGTGAAGGCATCATGACAGACGCCATTAAAATGGTGGGAATGCGTTTAAGTAGGAAAAATTACAAGATGGAATAGGTTTCCCACTCAATCTACATCAATCCCTTCCAAGAAGGCAACTTCAATGACCTACTGACCTCATGCCCCGGAGGAAACGCCCAAACCTTAGCATGTATTACATATAGTCTATATTCAATAATGACAATATCATGATGTAAGACATAAGTATTTACTCTTAATTTTTCTCTTTATGCCACGTAAAACAGGATGAAATATTAAGTGCTAAATCACTAAGTTTTGAGTCCTCAGACAGGTTTGTACTCATTGATTCCTTTGTCCAGGATTGTGTGAACTGAGGCAGGATAGCCTGCTATGTAAACATCAAACATTCAGGAACTGGACTGCCTGAGACTATATCCTGGCTCTGCCACTTAGCTACTCCATGACCTTAGGAAGAAGGTTACTTAACCTTTGAGTCTGTTTCCCTGATCATAAAGTGGGGATAATAATGGTATTTACCACATAGCATACTAATAAATACATCTACGTAATGCATTTAAGGGATTTACAATGATGCCTTGCAAGCTGTTAGTGCCCTATGCTTCTTATATATACTGTATATTGTTAATGTCAAAGACACACGAGATTTCAAAGTCTTGATTATAACAAAAGTATAAAATAACTTGTAATTTTTATGATTACTATTGAAATAACAATATTTTGGACACAATGGATTAAATAAAATCAAAATTAGTTTTACTTGCTTATTTTTAATGTTAGAAAAAAATTGTTTAATTCTAGTGTGAATCACAGTTTATTTCTATTGGACAGGGCAGCTCCAGAAAATTGAGATCCATCACCTTTTCTGTTTCCCAGGTCTATAAATTAGGTTTTCTTAAACATAAGAATGCCTGTACCATATCTAATCAATATGGCAAACTTTAAGCAATTTTGTGCCTTAGCAATACCAACCTTCCACTCCACACCACAAAAAACAAACTATATTCCCAACAAATATCCATCAGTTTTTCAATTTCTATAAATATTTTAGTTGAAGTTTTTCACTAAATGACCTTTCAAGAGTATGAAGCTTAAAACAATGACTTTCAGAATCAAAGAGTAAGTTAAGGTTCAATGTTAAAATGCACTGCACTTATCCAAGTCTTTGTAAACTAGCATTAGTTTTTACTACTTCAAATTCCCAAATCAGGGTCGATGGAGTCAACTGAAAGACCAAAACAGTGCTTACGACCCTCCCTCTTGGAGGTTCTGATATAGTCTTTCAGGGATGGGACTCAAGGACCTAAACATTTCAGCTTCCAGTCTCAACATGGAGAAAGCATGGATTGAGCACACAAATAAACACATAATTATCAGGATGAAACACTCTATAAAGAAGTACACTGTAATAGTAGAGGTTCTAACAAGACAAAAATAAAGTAAAATTTTTAAAAACCAAACTCTGCCCACTTCATTGATCCTAATTATAAGATATTTGGGGGCAAAACCATGTATTTTAAAGCTGGGTATAGCTCAGTGGTAGAGTACTACCTAGTATATGCAAGGCTCTGGATTTGATCCCAATTACCACCAAAAAAAAAAAAGGACATTCTGTAAAATGTGAAACTGAGGATTATTCCTGTTGTAATAATTTTGTTATATAAACATATCTTCATAAAGTAAAATATACATGCAAACTAAGTTTAAAAAAATTCAATTCCTCTCTAACATGCCAAAATATCTTTTGATTCTGGTCTATTTCTGAAATAATTCAGTCATCCGAATATGTAAACAACCATATTTTATAATATGGAAAAGTAAGAGATATGTTGATCTCTTTAAATTTGAAAACAATCATCTAAATCACATGAAAGGCAACACAGGAAGATTTTGAAAGGATAGCTAAATATATAAGCTCATTTTGAAAAACTAGATAATTTTTCATGGAAAAAAGTAACATATAAACTATCCTTGAAGATTCAAGTCCCCCTTTAAAAAGAAGAAAAATGGGAATTGAAGGACATAGATACATGAGTTGAACATGAAACCTAAGAATTATGGGTTTGGGTTGGAAGTAGGTCAGGCAGAACGGAGAAGAGCTGTCTGGGTGTTTGGAGACTTGCCTGCACGCCTAGGACCTATCTGAATTCTAGAAACAGGTACAATATATGTACATTAATGAACTAAAAACAGGCTTCTATAACACTCACAGTTCCCTCCTAAAATAGATGCTCTTGCTGTCTTGGCACTGCCAAGAGACTGAATCATAGTGATGAATGCTTACAACTTCCCACACACCCGGCACAGTACCTCCATGCTGAAACAACATGCTAGGTTCAATCTGAGAAAAATTTAAGACACCCAGCAACTTTATGATCCTAAAAAGATCAGAAGAGAGTCTCAGATATTGCCCAGGTCTTTCTTCATTTTCACCAGGTGGGGAAGGCTCTACCCAGCAAAACCCTAGTTAACAATACACACGCTCACCAAGATTTAAAGTCATTGGCGGGCCATAAATGTAACCCAGTTACATAAGCTGGGTATCTGTTTCTGAGTATCAGAAGCCAATCTATACTCAGCCTTATCTTCACACTCTTTGGACACTGATGGCAAGGCACACAGCTTTTTCACTAGATGCGACGCTCTCACTATCTGACAAGATACCCAGATATGTGCAGGTGAGTACTCTGCGAGCAGACTACCAGAGGCTTTTGTGTGTCAGTGCTATCAGAGCCAGAGTCACTTTCAGCCCTGTTCGCAACATTCCACACCCCCACCAAGGCTGGCTGTCTGTCTTCAATGTGTTTACTGTATGAAGACCCAAGGGACTGTCATGACTAATTTCTTAGCCTGAAGTCACACTGCAGGTGCACATTTTGCCTATCCTCCACAAAGTATGTGTGGCACACTGCTTTGTCATTCGCAAAGATAGTAAGTGAATATTTGTGGAGTCTCTACCAGGTACTGAACACTATTTTCGGATGTTCACATTTAATTTTTTACAACCCTGTGAGTTATTTTTACCAATATTTACTTATGCATGAAGATTACATGCCCACAAAAGAGCTTCCTGCAGAGCTGACATGTACGTACTTTCAATGTCAAGCATTAGAAAACTCTGGTTAACAAAGCCACAGGCTTTCTCTACCTGAATGGGGAGAACTTGGGTTCCTGCTTGTCCTTGGGCCTGCATGAGGCCTTTGGGCTTAAAACGTCAAGTCTCTTCAAAGCAATGTCTAAAAGAACTCAAGTGAAAAACAGTTTCTCCAAAGGTTACTGAAGTATGAAACAGCCAAAGATGACCCTGTCTCAAAGAGGCTTGGATTTGCATTCAGCTTCTCTGCCTTCACATTTTTAACATGCCCAACAAGCAGCAGTAGATCAGAAAACCATAATCACTATTCCAGTTTTGAAATTGCACTGTCCTCTTCCCTGGGAGGACAGAATGAAAAGCACAGGCAGCAGGCTCTGGGCACCAGTAAATTATACCCCACACATCTCAGGATGTCAGGGAGGTTTCGTTTTGATCTCAGTGGGCATTTGGGAAAAGTGGGAACAGAATACTGAAATCTCTACACCTAGCACAAGTGGGTGTCATGGGGAAATCAAACTGCAGTTTATCAACAGAGGATTTGCCCTTTTTTGTCTTTCATACACAGGTGTCATTATGGAAGATTTGGAAGCATGTGGAGATAATTACACAGAAGGCAGAAAGCAAAGTAAGCCAAACATGGTTGAGGTGGGCTGCTGCATTCTTAAACAGGCACAGTCTTGCTTGAAAGAATACACATGGACACAGTATTACCCAGGAGTTGTGCCAAGGTCACCTGATCACAAATCGCTTATGCACCCTGCAATCCCCACCACCACCTCCCATTCCCCACAAATCACTGTTCCTGTTAACATTCTAATTAATTCTCCCTGGGCAATTAACTTTTTTAAAGTATCATTTAAGAAGGTCTACAAATCATCATTAATATACACTGCATGAGGATAATCCACTCCCTAATATCGCAGATTAAATTTAAATTCATCACACATTTATAGTGACATAAACACACTGGTGTCCAGTGGTTACTTCATATGATCTGACTATTCAAGAAGCATAATTTACACAGAAGTGTTTCAAAACATTCTTGCAGTAGAGCTGGGGCTCAGCAAAGATTCTGTTTCTTTTAAATGAGAAATGCTGTATAAGCAAAACTACCTTTCTGTAAGGAAACTCTTATTACTGTAATACATCACCCCAATGACTAGTGAAAAAAATCCAGCAATTTTCATCCTAATTCTTCAGGAACAGACTGTTCTATGCCCAACTAATATAAACAGCTTTTGAAAGCTTGCCTTTAAAATTCTATTAAAATTTTGATACAAAAACTGATTCACCAGGACTTTAGATCTTTATTTTAAAAAATTAATGGCTGAAAAGTGAGGAAAAACAACAACAAATCTAAAATGGTTCTATTAAAATTAAAAAAAAAATTTAGTTCTCAGAAAAACACACTGAACTTAAATATCTTAAGACCATTTGACTTATCTAGAAGAAGTATAAAAATGTATTGAAATAACAGCAACTTATTGGTAAATGTTCATATTAAAATATATGTGAACAGGTTTTTCAAAAGCACACTCTTGCCGGGCATTTAGCTCAGTGGTGCCGCCACCTGCCTAGCAAGCTCAAGGACAAGAGTTCGATCCCTGGTACCCAAAACAAAAACAAACAAAAGCACAGTCTTTATGCTATCTTTCTCTAGAAAACAAATTTATCATTTATTTAATTCCCTTAATATAAAATATTCCTTACCTCAATAATGTTGATATGTCATGGGATAAATCAATAACCATCACAAGGTAAAAAAAAAAAAAAGTGATGATCAGATCAGAGCTCAGGGACAAGCTACAATGAATTTTCATTTGTGACACAGCCACAAGCTACACAGTATAAATGAAAAATAGAGCTGAAATTCAGCAAGCCCATTCCTTCTCAAATAATAGCTTTATCACATGGAGATCAAAACATCTTCCAAAAATTGAGTTTATATCTAAGGAATCTTATCAATACAGTAAGTTGGAAAAGGTCATTTTTCAAATTACACCAGTCTAGTCATACATTGTGTGAAAGACAGAAACGTGACAACTGTCCATTAAAAATAGGATGCATAGTGATAAACATTTTTTCATATGATAGAAAAATGATGGACCCAGCAACAAAGAACATCCTGAAACTGAAAAGTGACCAAAACTTAACTGTATTTCAGTTACAAAAGTGAACTTTTGTAGAGCAAAATAATAATTTGCAATCCTGAAAATAATTCTCTCACTTTACGTACCATTGCCCAGACTTTCAATGGTAAAGGGATGACACTGGGCCTCTTAACTTACATGGAATATGGATAAGCTGGAGTCAATGAAAGGCAATATAACTTAATTGAGAACCTAATGCAGAATCACTAATAAAGACTTTCAGTTACCTAAAAAAAGAAAAAAACGAGGCTTACAAGGGAAGAAATAGGGGAAGGTAAAGGATTTCAGTTCCTATAACAAATATTTAGTTTCAATTTATTTTAAAATAAAAAGAGAAATGTTGAACACAACACAAAAGGAAGTCACACCTCAAATTTTTAATGTATGAAAAGACAGAATATGAAATTAACTGACACATGACATTTCTTGAAGTTACTTGGCCCTATAAATCCTGGGTATAGAGAATTCAGCAAATATTTCATGGGAATTCTCTTAACTGTTATAGGAATAACTCCATTAACAAATGGCTTCATTTTTCTCTAATCCATGCATGCTAATTTCAATTATCTTATTGAGTTCACTGATTTAGAGACAAAATGAAAACAAGAAATTTTATAAAATAAGCCATGAAATGAAAGCATTTCACCAAATTTCCTTTAAAGAACTAAAGAAGTTTCTTAATTTAGGTGTACCCCGAAAATTTGAGGGTAGGAATTTTTTTTCAATTATATAAAGGTAGTTGTGTGTGTGTATGTGTGTGTGTGTTTGTGTATGATATTTTTAGGCTATTCTTTAATCTATCATGCATTTTACATTGCTCCCTTAACAAACTACATGGCACTCAGAAGTACAGATAAAGTTTTACTCATCTGTTCACCACAACACAGAACATTTCCTTATATATAGTTAGTGCTCAATAAATGTCTACTTAGCAAAAATAATAATAATAATAATAATAATAATAATAATGCCTTTGGATTCTACCCACAAGTTAGAGAAGTGTTAAATGTCAGGGAAGGACTCCAAAATGAATGAGATTCACCACTGGCCAGAACCCAAGAAAAAGATGTAGCTGATAAGTACAGGTCCCAGAGAGAAAATGAGGTAAATCACAAGCCAAGAAAAGCGGCAACTGCACATCTACAATGGACCACAGGGCACAGCACCGGGAAACAGGAACAAAAAGTCACCTGCTGGCAAAGAGGTAGTCACCCTGCAGAAGAGGCTGAGTTGAGAGGCAGGGCTCACAGAACATCATTCAGGCTGAGGTGATCAGCAAGGTGACTAGAGAAAGCAGGACCCTAATGCAACAGATGGAGCACCCCAAGACACAGCACAGGATGTAACACAAGACTTGCTCAACAATACAAGGCCAACTCTTGCTCCAAAGGAAAAGAGAGACTGAGTCACAGATTAAATAATTAATCAGAAGAGGAAAAAGGACAAAAGAGTCCTAAGCCTCAAGCTATCAAATTAAAGATTCTTAAAACTTCGTTGGCTGGTAAAACGATTGCTTCCAAATCCTAGGGAAGATGTGAATATATAGAAAAGCTAAAAAATCTCTAGGCACAAAGATGAAAAGAATTCTGATTATTCCAGTGGTCTCTCACTCTGGCTTTCTGTAGGCTAAGCATAAATTTTGAATAATATTTTTATGCAACATGTTTGGTCATGCATTCTTTGCTATTCTGATTGGGACTGTTTGTAACGACCACAGAGGTGTATGTAGGGACAAGACTCTCCAAAAGTCATTCCTGAGCTTGTGAGAACAGTTTATTAACAACTTCCCTGTCCTTGTCCTTAACACAATATGCAGAAGATAATGTTAAATGTCAGAAAGTTAGGATGACTTTCAATCCTGACAAGAGTCCAGGATATCAGAGGGTTTGCTGAAATCCTTTCGTGGAATTCAAGGGATTCTGCTGTGTATTTCAGCACCAAAAGCTGTTACACAGCCATGACTCTAAAACATTACATATAAACAGCATGTTCTCTCAGGATACATTTTCCTTCTCGTATGCCAGCTACTGCAAACGTTGTCATATTGCACTATTATCAAAGATAGCATTAAGTATGAGTAAGCACCAAAACAAAAGGTCAGAAGTGCTACAAAACACAAACATACAAGCAGGGGTTATATATCTCAATTGGCACTGCACAATAAGCCAAGGCTAAGCTCAATCCCCCGTACAACAACAACAACAAAAAAATGATCACAAAATAGAACAATAATCCATAATTCTGTTCAAATTCCAAAGAAACTATTTACTGCTAAAGAAATTATGTATTTTTATGTTTTATATACATAAAATTAAATTATATGTAAAATTTCCTACTGAATAGTCTCTATATAATATATATAAAATAGAACACATTTTGAGATAAAATACTAGACTTGAATTAAAATATACTGAATTTTAAATAATCCAAGAAATACTTTTACAACATTGAGAAGAAAGTTTACTTATTAAAATATATTACCGCGCAATATGTGCAGGGACCAACTCCACACGATGAAGGCATGCATTATGTATTACAAAGGTGTACTAATAAAATATGTTTAAAGTAATACAAAATAAAAATATAAAATAAAGTGTATTACCTCTGTGTACAGCCCAGAGGGGCAATCAATAAGCGTCTACTGAAATATTAGCAGGGGCCAGCCCTGATAATGCTATCTGTAGCTGGAAGCACCATACACGTGCCTCTCTTTAATAACAGCCCTTTATGCTTTTTAACAGGATAAAAATAGTTTATTGTATTCCTTATCACAACTTATAATTATATACTGACTTATCTGTTTACTATTCAAGGTCTGTCCCCAGTACTTCACTGTAAGTCTCAGGAGGTCAGAGGAGGTGACAGTTCTGTTCACCACTCAGCACCTACCAGAGCACATGGCACCCATTCATTACAACTGAGAGGTTGATTGAGGCATGCATGAATAAACAATGTTTCTTTTTGGTTCACAGACACACATCGTTAAAAAAAAAAACTGTCTTTCAATAAACCAAATATATAGCCCCCCCAAAATAATAAAAAGACAAAAGAAAAATCAAGTATGAAGTTGTCCCAGAAATCCCACATGTGCACATAAGAAATATAATAGATATAATTAGATAACTAGCCAGACCGACATAACAGAAGATAAAGCTACCTCCTCTCTCATATTTATAATTACATTTGATGGTATTTGGGCCTATTAACACATTATTAATGACATAACTGTAGATAGCCTACAATAAACTAAAATTTAATGAAAAAAATAATGAACAGGTTTGTTTTTGTGGATTAACTGCACAAATTAAGCACACATATTTGCAAAACAGATTCATAAATATTATTTTACTTCCTTAATATTGAAGGTTCTTATAATTTTACAAGCCTATCTTTATTTTTAGATTACAAAATAACAAAAATAAATTCTGGCAATAAAAATGGGCTATACTTCAAACCTACATATGCTAGCTATCACACCTCCTTCCAATTGCACACAAAGAATATTATACATTATTCATGAAGAATTTCAAATAATTTTGATACGGTTACAATTCAGATAATAAAAACTATGTAAGTCAACTGTTGAAATTAGAGAACTCTAAGGGTGCATAATTCTGCTCCAAGATAAATTAGTTGGGAAATTCCTCTTTTGAGATCTCTGGTACTCCCTGAAGATGCAGAGGAGAACTGATAGGCTGAGTTCAAAAGATTTACCAGTCTGTCCATTCACCAGCTGAAGGAAGGGCAACCCTACCCTTGCCACCAATCCTACCTGCAAAACTGCTCCTTTTCTTAAGATTCAGCCCAACGGCCTCACCCTGATGCCCATCCCTGGGGGACAGAGATGCCTATATACTTCTTGCTCTCACTCAGTATCCAAGACTGTATAAATCAAAGTGTGCTGTCACTTATACCTGTCTCATTAGCGTCAGAGATTCCTGACCATACCTTATTTATTCCTGTACTCCAGATCCGACACATAGTGGACATTTAGATGACTACCAAAGGCAAAGATGAGATCAGAAATTGTGACCAATAAAATCTGAATCTCTTTCTATATACTGTAAAGCTATATATGCAGATATAGAGAGAGAGATGGGTGAGAATATTCACAGATACCATCTAAAAGTCAGGTGAATTGAGAGAAGTATTTAAAATAAATTTCTCCTTTAAAGAATACATTATATGCCTAACTCTGAGCTTTTCAGATTTAAACTAAGTTAGCAGCCAGCGTTGAGAAGTTTCTGGTAAACAGGCAATGATCTATTTTAAGAGCCTCCCAGGAACTGCATTTGGACTGTTCTATGGACGGCGGGGGAGAGGTACACATATAGATAGTGCAATTTCCACTGCTGGCACCACTTCTGAAGATGAGAATTATTATCGTCAGCAACCCACCCAAGAAAAGTCACGTACCCAGAATTAACAAGCAACTTTATCACAGGCAGGCAGACTGTCAGTGTAAATTCTGCCCCATTATCTCCATGTAAGGTCATGATGATTTACTATGTATTTCACATGCTAGTTGAGAAACTCATCCATAATATATCACTTAAAACATCTTTTGAATCAAGAGATAGTGACCCTGCCTATGCCATAGCTCTGGCCCCCAGAGGGGTGAAATATGTGCTATAAGGAAGAAAGGCTTGACTTTTATAGTGGTTTCTTAGAGTCAAGTATTTGTACGGAAAAAAGACAAATGAGACCAATAAAAGAGCTTCTTAGAAAATCAGACCTAGAAAAGTCAAAACCCAGCACCAACTTCAGAAAGCAATTCTCTTACTTTAATTTGATATTTATTGTTGTTAAGATTTTTCACACAATGAAATTCCTCAGAACTCTCCCCACTGGTATTTTTAAACACCAATACCTCATCTTGCAGCCTTAACCGTTTTACCTTTTTTTTTCATCAGACCAAATGGACTCATTTTTCCTTTGCCCTAAAACAGATTTGTATGTTATTGGTGAATCTTCTACTTTCTATACAGGCTGACCAACTTTTCTTACCACAAGTTTTGGCTCAGCCCTCATCCTCTACCCATCCTTTTAATGCTGATGCCTGAGGTCTTTCCTGAGACTCAGTTGCCCTTTCCCCTCCCTGGCAGAATCTCCCTCTTCTCCAACGGACTACCCCAAGAGTTCTGGCTACACCCTCCTCTGTAGCAAGCACCTCATTCTAGGATTGCTTATGTGTCTGTCTCCCACTTCCAGGCTGAAGTTCTGGGGGACAGAAAACATACTAGACCACAACCCCTAATTAACAGCAGTCTCAATAAATGTTAAGATTGATTATCCAGTAACTGAGAAACTGTTCACTCAGTGAAGAAGGAAGACAAGATACACATTAAGAGGTACGAAAGACTCCAGAGAAAACTGCCAGAGTTCAAATTCTAGTCCTGCCATTTTCTAGTTGTGTGGGATTGGGAAAGTTTCTGTGATGTAAAGAATGTGCATATCCTGTCAAAATTTATATGTTCAAATCCTACAGCCCAATGTGATAGTATAGCTATGTGGGGAGGCATTTGGAGTGGGATTACGCCAGAATAGTCTCAGTGATTGAGAAATCTGCATTTTAAAGGGAACCTCACAGAAAGAAGGCACCATCCATAACACAGAGAGAAGATTCCTATAAATCAGGAAGATGGCCCTCATCGGACTCTGAATCTGCCAGTGCTTTACTCTTATAAAATAAGCCATGAAATGAAAGCATTTCACCAAATTTCCTTTAAAGAACTAAAGAAGTTTCTTAATTTAGGTGTACCCCGAAAATTTGAGGGTAGGAATTTTTTTTCAATTATATAAAGGTAGTTGTGTGTGTGTGTGTGTGTGTTTGTGTATGATATTTTTAGGCTATTCTTTAATCTATCATGCATTTTACATTGCTCCCTTAACAAACTACATGGCACTCAGAAGTACAGATAAAGTTTTACTCATCTGTTCACCACAACACAGAACATTTCCTTATATATAGTTAGTGCTCAATAAATGTCTACTTAGCAAAAATAATAATAATAATAATAATAATAATAATAATGCCTTTGGATTCTACCCACAAGTTAGAGAAGTGTTAAATGTCAGGGAAGGACTCCAAAATGAATGAGATTCACCACTGGCCAGAACCCAAGAAAAAGATGTAGCTGATAAGTACAGGTCCCAGAGAGAAAATGAGGTAAATCA
The DNA here is from genome assembly GCF_012274545.1 of Fukomys damarensis. Lineage (NCBI taxonomy): Eukaryota > Metazoa > Chordata > Mammalia > Rodentia > Bathyergidae > Fukomys > Fukomys damarensis. The sequence continues at coordinate 15,600,226 of NW_022900916.1, forward strand.
CAAGCCAAGAAAAGCGGCAACTGCACATCTACAATGGACCACAGGGCACAGCACCGGGAAACAGGAACAAAAAGTCACCTGCTGGCAAAGAGGTAGTCACCCTGCAGAAGAGGCTGAGTTGAGAGGCAGGGCTCACAGAACATCATTCAGGCTGAGGTGATCAGCAAGGTGACTAGAGAAAGCAGGACCCTAATGCAACAGATGGAGCACCCCAAGACACAGCACAGGATGTAACACAAGACTTGCTCAACAATACAAGGCCAACTCTTGCTCCAAAGGAAAAGAGAGACTGAGTCACAGATTAAATAATTAATCAGAAGAGGAAAAAGGACAAAAGAGTCCTAAGCCTCAAGCTATCAAATTAAAGATTCTTAAAACTTCGTTGGCTGGTAAAACGATTGCTTCCAAATCCTAGGGAAGATGTGAATATATAGAAAAGCTAAAAAATCTCTAGGCACAAAGATGAAAAGAATTCTGATTATTCCAGTGGTCTCTCACTCTGGCTTTCTGTAGGCTAAGCATAAATTTTGAATAATATTTTTATGCAACATGTTTGGTCATGCATTCTTTGCTATTCTGATTGGGACTGTTTGTAACGACCACAGAGGTGTATGTAGGGACAAGACTCTCCAAAAGTCATTCCTGAGCTTGTGAGAACAGTTTATTAACAACTTCCCTGTCCTTGTCCTTAACACAATATGCAGAAGATAATGTTAAATGTCAGAAAGTTAGGATGACTTTCAATCCTGACAAGAGTCCAGGATATCAGAGGGTTTGCTGAAATCCTTTCGTGGAATTCAAGGGATTCTGCTGTGTATTTCAGCACCAAAAGCTGTTACACAGCCATGACTCTAAAACATTACATATAAACAGCATGTTCTCTCAGGATACATTTTCCTTCTCGTATGCCAGCTACTGCAAACGTTGTCATATTGCACTATTATCAAAGATAGCATTAAGTATGAGTAAGCACCAAAACAAAAGGTCAGAAGTGCTACAAAACACAAACATACAAGCAGGGGTTATATATCTCAATTGGCACTGCACAATAAGCCAAGGCTAAGCTCAATCCCCCGTACAACAACAAAAAAATGATCACAAAATAGAACAATAATCCATAATTCTGTTCAAATTCCAAAGAAACAAACTATTTACTGCTAAAGAAATTATGTATTTTTATGTTTTATATACATAAAATTAAATTGTACAACAAAAAAATGATCACAAAATAGAACAATAATCCATAATTCTGTTCAAATTCCAAAGAAACTATTTACTGCTAAAGAAATTATGTATTTTTATGTTTTATATACATAAAATTAAATTATATGTAAAATTTCCTACTGAATAGTCTCTATATAATATATATAAAATAGAACACATTTTGAGATAAAATACTAGACTTGAATTAAAATATACTGAATTTTAAATAATCCAAGAAATACTTTTACAACATTGAGAAGAAAGTTTACTTATTAAAATATATTACCGCGCAATATGTGCAGGGACCAACTCCACACGATGAAGGCATGCATTATGTATTACAAAGGTGTACTAATAAAATATGTTTAAAGTAATACAAAATAAAAATATAAAATAAAGTGTATTACCTCTGTGTACAGCCCAGAGGGGCAATCAATAAGCGTCTACTGAAATATTAGCAGGGGCCAGCCCTGATAATGCTATCTGTAGCTGGAAGCACCATACACGTGCCTCTCTTTAATAACAGCCCTTTATGCTTTTTAACAGGATAAAAATAGTTTATTGTATTCCTTATCACAACTTATAATTATATACTGACTTATCTGTTTACTATTCAAGGTCTGTCCCCAGTACTTCACTGTAAGTCTCATGAGGTCAGAGGAGGTGACAGTTCTGTTCACCACTCAGCACCTACCAGAGCACATGGCACCCATTCATTACAACTGAGAGGTTGATTGAGGCATGCATGAATAAACAATGTTTCTTTTTGGTTCACAGACACACATCGTTAAAAAAAAAAACTGTCTTTCAATAAACCAAATATATAGCCCCCCCAAAATAATAAAAAGACAAAAGAAAAATCAAGTATGAAGTTGTCCCAGAAATCCCACATGTGCACATAAGAAATATAATAGATATAATTAGATAACTAGCCAGACCGACATAACAGAAGATAAAGCTACCTCCTCTCTCATATTTATAATTACATTTGATGGTATTTGGGCCTATTAACACATTATTAATGACATAACTGTAGATAGCCTACAATAAACTAAAATTTAATGAAAAAAATAATGAACAGGTTTGTTTTTGTGGATTAACTGCACAAATTAAGCACACATATTTGCAAAACAGATTCATAAATATTATTTTACTTCCTTAATATTGAAGGTTCTTATAATTTTACAAGCCTATCTTTATTTTTAGATTACAAAATAACAAAAATAAATTCTGGCAATAAAAATGGGCTATACTTCAAACCTACATATGCTAGCTATCACACCTCCTTCCAATTGCACACAAAGAATATTATACATTATTCATGAAGAATTTCAAATAATTTTGATACGGTTACAATTCAGATAATAAAAACTATGTAAGTCAACTGTTGAAATTAGAGAACTCTAAGGGTGCATAATTCTGCTCCAAGATAAATTAGTTGGGAAATTCCTCTTTTGAGATCTCTGGTACTCCCTGAAGATGCAGAGGAGAACTGATAGGCTGAGTTCAAAAGATTTACCAGTCTGTCCATTCACCAGCTGAAGGAAGGGCAACCCTACCCTTGCCACCAATCCTACCTGCAAAACTGCTCCTTTTCTTAAGATTCAGCCCAACGGCCTCACCCTGATGCCCATCCCTGGGGGACAGAGATGCCTATATACTTCTTGCTCTCACTCAGTATCCAAGACTGTATAAATCAAAGTGTGCTGTCACTTATACCTGTCTCATTAGCGTCAGAGATTCCTGACCATACCTTATTTATTCCTGTACTCCAGATCCGACACATAGTGGACATTTAGATGACTACCAAAGGCAAAGATGAGATCAGAAATTGTGACCAATAAAATCTGAATCTCTTTCTATATACTGTAAAGCTATATATGCAGATATAGAGAGAGAGATGGGTGAGAATATTCACAGATACCATCTAAAAGTCAGGTGAATTGAGAGAAGTATTTAAAATAAATTTCTCCTTTAAAGAATACATTATATGCCTAACTCTGAGCTTTTCAGATTTAAACTAAGTTAGCAGCCAGCGTTGAGAAGTTTCTGGTAAACAGGCAATGATCTATTTTAAGAGCCTCCCAGGAACTGCATTTGGACTGTTCTATGGACGGCGGGGGAGAGGTACACATATAGATAGTGCAATTTCCACTGCTGGCACCACTTCTGAAGATGAGAATTATTATCGTCAGCAACCCACCCAAGAAAAGTCACGTACCCAGAATTAACAAGCAACTTTATCACAGGCAGGCAGACTGTCAGTGTAAATTCTGCCCCATTATCTCCATGTAAGGTCATGATGATTTACTATGTATTTCACATGCTAGTTGAGAAACTCATCCATAATATATCACTTAAAACATCTTTTGAATCAAGAGATAGTGACCCTGCCTATGCCATAGCTCTGGCCCCCAGAGGGGTGAAATATGTGCTATAAGGAAGAAAGGCTTGACTTTTATAGTGGTTTCTTAGAGTCAAGTATTTGTACGGAAAAAAGACAAATGAGACCAATAAAAGAGCTTCTTAGAAAATCAGACCTAGAAAAGTCAAAACCCAGCACCAACTTCAGAAAGCAATTCTCTTACTTTAATTTGATATTTATTGTTGTTAAGATTTTTCACACAATGAAATTCCTCAGAACTCTCCCCACTGGTATTTTTAAACACCAATACCTCATCTTGCAGCCTTAACCGTTTTACCTTTTTTTTTCATCAGACCAAATGGACTCATTTTTCCTTTGCCCTAAAACAGATTTGTATGTTATTGGTGAATCTTCTACTTTCTATACAGGCTGACCAACTTTTCTTACCACAAGTTTTGGCTCAGCCCTCATCCTCTACCCATCCTTTTAATGCTGATGCCTGAGGTCTTTCCTGAGACTCAGTTGCCCTTTCCCCTCCCTGGCAGAATCTCCCTCTTCTCCAACGGACTACCCCAAGAGTTCTGGCTACACCCTCCTCTGTAGCAAGCACCTCATTCTAGGATTGCTTATGTGTCTGTCTCCCACTTCCAGGCTGAAGTTCTGGGGGACAGAAAACATACTAGACCACAACCCCTAATTAACAGCAGTCTCAATAAATGTTAAGATTGATTATCCAGTAACTGAGAAACTGTTCACTCAGTGAAGAAGGAAGACAAGATACACATTAAGAGGTACGAAAGACTCCAGAGAAAACTGCCAGAGTTCAAATTCTAGTCCTGCCATTTTCTAGTTGTGTGGGATTGGGAAAGTTTCTGTGATGTAAAGAATGTGCATATCCTGTCAAAATTTATATGTTCAAATCCTACAGCCCAATGTGATAGTATAGCTATGTGGGGAGGCATTTGGAGTGGGATTACGCCAGAATAGTCTCAGTGATTGAGAAATCTGCATTTTAAAGGGAACCTCACAGAAAGAAGGCACCATCCATAACACAGAGAGAAGATTCCTATAAATCAGGAAGATGGCCCTCATCGGACTCTGAATCTGCCAGTGCTTTACTCTTGGACTTCCCAGCCTCCAGAACTGTGTCGTGTTTAAACCAGCAGACCGTGGTTTCTGTTATGGCAGTCAGAATGGACAATGTCAAGTTGGATGATTATATTGTCATGAGGGATAACTGCATTAACACGTAAGCCAAACACTTAGAAAAGTATCTTTATTCTAAACACTGTCAGAAATCAACATTCACATGATGGATTAGTCCTTTTAAAATCCTGCTTATACTAATAAAACTTTCTAAATTATTAATAAATTAAGAAGCTTAAAACACATTTTAAAGTGTTTTATTAAATGGAAGCAAACCCACAGATACCAAGGCATCTCTGGTTAAATTGAGTACACATGTCTGAGTTTATCTTTTACTACACAGAATTCACATCAGAGCGTGCTGAATTCAATTCCCAGCACCACAAAACTAGGCACAGTAGCTCATGACTGTAATTCCAGCTATCAAGGAGGTTCAAGCAGGAGAGAAGCAAAATGGAGGCCAGCCTGAGCAACTCATGGAGACTCTATCTCAAAATTCAAAAGGGGTTGGAGGGCCGGGGATTTAGCTCAGTAGTGCCACCACCTGCCTCACAAGCACAAGGTCCCAAGTTAGATCCACAGTACCAAAAAATACATACATACATACATACATACATGCCAACATAGGGTTGGAGATGCAGATCAGTGGTAGAGAGAGCTTGCCTAGGCAGTGTGAGGCTTGGGTTCAATCTCCAGTACCACAGAAACAGAACTTCAAAATCGACTCAAACTACATCAAACAGTTCCATAAAATTAATTTATTTTACCTCAAGTAATAGGTAAACAGCATAGTAGGTTTTTTGTTTTGTTTTGAATTCTCATATCCAAAATTATTGTTGAACAAACAAAGTCAAGACAAGGTAGAATTTTTTGAATATGGTTCAAAGGTCCTGCGATGTGAATCGGAAGTTGAGCCTAGAAGAGAAGTCACAACCACCAAGGCCTGAGCAGGGCTCTCCTCCCTGTCCAGCCCCCGCCCAGTTTCCTGAGGACCTGAGGGAAACCACAGTCTGGTTTCCTGGACAAGAGGCCTTATTTACTCAGGGGAATCAGAGCTGCAATACATTTGATCCTGCCCCCCCCAAAAAAAAATCAAAGATCTGATCTTGAGGTAGGGTAGATTGATGAAATATGAACTACTATCAGACTTTTTAAAATTATAAACCACAAGTGCTCTGGGAGAGCAATCTGAACAAACTTCCTGTTCTCTGAGGTCCAATCCCACCTCTTCTTTCAGAACAGAACACAGAGCCAACTTGCTGAGGATCAATTTGGGAGCAAAATTTCACTCTCAAAGGAAGAATAAATCCAGGGTGCCCCATCATGTCCTTGACTCTATTCCCCTTTCTGAGGACCAACGTTTGCCCAGCTACATAGGCTCTGGAGAAAAACTGATTTTTTTCTCAAAATAGCAGCCATTACTGAGCACTGGCTAGGGAGGTTAATGCTTTCTTGATTTTATAATGGCACCTTTAAAAGATATGTTATTGCTACTGTGTGTTCTAGAATATGAATCATAAATGATGGCAATTGTTATTGAATTACTTTTAAGTACAGCACTGAAATTGAAAGTCTCGTTAACTATCCATACTCTCTACATTAGCAAATTAATCATTACATGGGGTCCTCCAATGCGAAAGTGGGGGTTGGGGTCCCAACTAGGAACCTCTGCAGCCTCTATGTACGTAATCATAGGCCATGGCTCAAAACTTGGCTCTCTGGTCGCAAGGAAGCACCCAAATTCAAAATTAACTGTGATTGCTACCAAGTTCTAAAACTCAGTTGTCAGACGGAACTCATCTCTCCCCCCAGCTGTTCTTCTGTAGTGACAAATTATTTATTTACACAAATATAAAATACCACTTTTGAGGGAAGAAATACCCAAATGATCTGTCACATTTTAAATCTGTGCTAAGGAATACAGCACAAACAGAATATGAAAGTGTAAGGGGAAGCTGCAGAATGTTTATAATCAGAATAGGGAGGACAGACTTAACAACAGGTAGAAGAGTATGAAGTAGTATGTAATTAACCCAATGCTACATGATGAGATACCTATCATAAGCAGTAAATGGGCTCAAATGAAGGTGAGATCAGTAATGCTACAAGGATGACAGGTTCAAGAATAACTACTCAGATGTAAGAAAGGGATTAAAACATCATTTTAGATGATACTCTAAAGTCTCGTAGCTTAACATGCTGTGGGTATCATAAAAAACAGGAAACTACCAGCCACTATCAGAAACATGTTAGAAACTATAAAGAACATTACATATGCTGCTCTTTTACTCCAGTAGCAAAACTCCTAGTCACCATCACCTTGGAAGGTGATCTGAGACATGTATGGTTAACTCATAGGTGACAAGGTGCTATTTTATTTTCCCTTATTAATCAGCTTTTACAGTATTTACTTTCAACCTTTTTCTAAAAAAGCTGTGGGAAATTACAATAAACACAGGAAGACATGTAGGAAAACAAATCTAAAAAGCATATTTAAAGACTCTTACATCTGAAATTCTTGTAAATTAATACTTTTTTTAAAAGTAGACATCATGAGAAGAAGCTCAATAATGGGTAATAGGCCCTCAATCTACTATTTTCACAACTTAACAATACTGTAAAATTAAAGAAAACTTAATCATGAGAGCAAAATCAAAACAAACATTGTTAGCTATACAAGTTAAGCTGAATAACTATGACTAATTTTCAAATTTGATTCTAAGTTTCCTTGATGTCAGAGCATAAAGCTACACAATTCTAAAGAAGTTTCTCATAGGAATCTTTATTTTTACATGAAGGCTGGGAAGCATATATTACATAACGGACTCTACAGCAGATTACACTTGGCAGCTCCTCATGCAGCTTCCAACAAGAGCAGAGACGGGAATATTCAACTCCTGCTCCAAGGAGGCAGCAGTGGAATCTGAAGGAACCCAGCATTCTAGAGGTGCAAATGAATGCAACTCCTTCCAGCACATTAAACTAAATGCCTCTTTCTCTTGCGCAGGCTTCCGATAAAAGCTGTCTGTCACAAAGTCTGAACATACATGCCCATCTTCCTCTAGCAACTGGTCTTCTAAACACAGCCCACCAGATAGCAGGGCAGCACCTCCTAGGAAAGGTGAGATGTTAGTCAGACCTTTCTGAATGAAGCACTAGCACAGAGACAGATGCAGAGCAAGGCTACACAATGCATTCTTTTTATCACACAGTCAAGATTTGGCTCTGACATTCACACGTGCACTAGACAGAGCATCCAGGAATCCACCCTGTGTGTTTGGCAGAGATGCTTTGGGCCTCAAAGTATTCAGAGCAGGAGTTCCACTTTCTAAACCTAGCCAATGTTCACTTCACAAGTGCTCCCCAGGAAAATCCAAATTCTGACCATGTGGCTTCCTGACAAGGTCTCTGATGTCACTGCCTCAGTAAGCTAAATGAATTGGCTTACTACACCCAGGCATTAATGAAAATTTGCCAACAGAACACAGAGAATGACAGCCAAAGGCAGTGGAGATTCCTATGTAGATTCCAAAGGCGGACACATGAAGCTCTGCCCTGAGTTTTCTTCACCTTGAGTTCATAAGAATGAGAGGAGACATATATGCATAAGCACAATGACATTACTTAAGTCTAAAGGAAAAAGAAGAATAACTTTTGTTCTGGCAATGTGTTTTTAATAAATTACTTGACAGCATTTTGCCAAATCCATAAAGCAATTTTAAGTACCATATTTGGCCATAGATCAATTCCATAAAAGTCTAATAACCACTAAATTTTTAAGGGAGGGATTTAATTAAAATTAAATTCAACAGATATTTAATGACTTTTCATTAGGAATGAAGCATTATACTAAGAACTAATAAGCCTGTTTGCATAGAATCCTGCCTTCAAATGCCCAACACAGTGAGAAAAAGGAAAGAGACAATGTATACAAAGAGCCAGTGTTATGGACTGAATTGTATTGCCCCCAAAATTCTTACAGTGAAGTCCTACTCCTATCCATGTTAAAATGTGAGTCTTTGAAAGTGACTATGGTTAAATGAGGTGATGGGCCTGCACCCAGTCTCAGGGTGCCCTTTAAAAGCTGGAAGAGAGACCAGGAAGGCCTGGACACAGAGAAAAGGCCACATTAGGACAGAGTGGCAGCTGTCTGCAAATCACAGCAAGAGCCTCAGTAGAAACCAAACTGGCGGCACCTTGGCCTTGGATTTCCAGATTCCAGAACTGTGAGATAAAATATCTCTGCTAAGCCACCTAGTATGTAGAATTTTATTATGACAGCCCTAGCAGACTTAATACAAGCACTTTGGAAGAACTCATGACCCATTCCATAACAGAAAAGTGACATTTTAATCAATAGAGGGATGCGGAAAGACTACATGGAAGATCCTGCAATGCGCCCTGGAGGATGGGTAGAATTTAAAAAAAAAAAAAGGTGGAGGAGGAACAGGGAAACATCATATCATGAACAAGATCCCAGGGTAACTAGGAGTAATGGATTTGGAAGGTATCCAGCCAGCTGCCCAGTTTGGTGATGCTGTGACCGCCTGTGAGCAAGGAAGGGAGAGTCTATAAAATCTATGAATCTACAGTTTCCAGAGAATCTACAAAAGCCCAACAACCAAGGGATGAATGTCAACATAAAGAATCAATCCTGAATTTGGTAGGCACAAGAAGGGTGCCTAAAAAGCAAATGAACAATTATGTAGGCTATGGGCACGACAAGAGTAACTGTTTTAGAATACAGAGAACTGTCTTGTACAGGGCAATGAAACTAAAATTTTTTAGCTTTTTCAAAAACAGAAACAGACACAAAGTTCTAAATGTAAATGTATTATAATATGCTAAGATTAATGTAACATAAACATTTCTGAGACTACATACTCAGAGATAACTTGAAAGATATTTCACTGCAAAGTAGCCCAAATTCTGAAGAGCTTGCAAAAATAAATGCCAGTATCTAAAAAAAGGACATCAACCCAAAGTCTACATTCATGTTCATTACATAATCTTATTTGATGTCACACACAATTCTGGAGTGGTACAATCTTTCCAGGAACTGAAGAAAATGTGACTAATCCATAGATAGGCGTGGTGGCACATGCCATAATCCTAGCTACTAAAGAGGCTAAGGCAAGAAGGCTGCAAATTTGAACCCAGCCTGGACAATGTTGTGAACCCCTTGATCTGAGAAGTTCCTCAGTGGTGGTGCCCGACTAGTGTGCACTAGGCACTGGGTTCAATCCCCAGTACTGGAAAAAAGAATGACAAATCTAAACAAAACCCTCAATTTACCCTATGTCTTTAAATTTCATAGTACAAACTAAGGAGACACTGTGCCTCTGAATTAAAGCTTCTACAACAATTAAAAACAAGGCAGTGTAATATTTTACACCATTTATTAATAGACCACTGAGGATACTGTGATATCACCCTCCTAGCAACCAGACATTTATTTATACTACTTTAACTTGCAGACCTCAGTGAAACTTAGATAATTAAAAACGTATTTAAGACGTGGATCATTAAAAGAATATTGGCCAAACACAGTAAGTTTCCACACACATCAAAATAAACTTAAAAACCCATTTCAGGATCTGACCTTTAATTACATCCTTTCTGTTTATTGAAGACAAATGTCAAAATACCCACAAGACTGTATCTCAATGCCAGTGGAAGCCCAACAATTGCTAACAAAACCAAAGAAGTGGATGTTGTAATCCTGCTCCTTGGGGATATAATCTAGTAGAATGGAGGGGATTTTAATTTGCAGTAAATAAAACCAGAGTCCTTTTATCTGAATACTGCTAGGAACCAGGGATGTAAAAATGACCAATCACTTCCAGTGTTCAGACCAGTTTTATTTGTTGGGGAGGATAGGCGCAGCCATGAAAAAAAGAAGGAAATAAATACCCTTGTCCTAACCCAATCTCAAAGAATTGATGTAAGAGACAAGCGCCTTTACCTCGCTTATAGGACAGCTCCCAATTAGAGAAGCTTTCTTTCCTGAGCAAAAAGTGACTAACTCAATGGCTACAGGGTTGACATCCAAGGAGCAAGGCCTGGAGAGCAGGGTCTCCCTACTGCAGCAGTATGGGGGTGCTGGCAACAGGTGAGGGTGAGTAGTGTGCAGCAATGGCTTCCACCAGCCCTCTCCCCAGGGCTCTGCCCCATGCACAGAATGAAACAAAGAGAGCAGAGTAGAGAAGACCCTTTTCCAAGTGTCATTTACAGCAGGGTGAAGGCCCTTGCTGCACCCCTCCAGTAAGCACCTAGGAGGAGGAGGCAGCACTGTGAAGCTGGCAGAAATATGGCCAACTCAAGTCTTCTGCAGCCCCCAATGAGACACAGAGAAAGAAAAAATATACACAAAGTGTAAAGACTATTCTTTTGAAGAAAATGCTAACTATAAAGCCAGGCAATCCAACTCTCACATAAATGCAGCTGGCTTACATAATAGAAAGTCTTGGGCCAACTGCTCTCTCAAGGTAAAACCACCAAGCTAAAAATAAGAAAGTAATGATTTTCTGAGAGTACCGTACCTCAGTAGGAAAGCAAGGGCCTTGGATTTTAAGAAAGTTTGGATGGAGAGTGCTCACTGAACAAATGCTACACACTTGTGAGTAAGTAGACTGCATTTCTCTACACAGCACTACCTCGTCTTGTTGTTAAGCTGCAGTGAAATCATATTTGAGCACAAAAGCAGAAGCATTCGCGGATGCCCTCCCAGAGAAGCCAGAGGACTGCAAGTCCCCGACAGTATTTTTTTAATTAAAATATATTATACTGACAGATAATTTTCCAATAATGGTCTTAAAACTTTTATACTAGAAAATCTGCTCTTAAAATATTTTGTTAATAGGGCTGGGGATTTAGCTCAGCAGTTCAGTGGCCTGCCTTGCAAGCGCAAGGACCCGAGTTCAATCCCCCCCCCAAAAAAAAATTGTTAATGCTTGAAGAACTCAATTATGATTAAAATAAAAATCTGAGGAAATACACACTTCATACAGACAGGTGCAGTGACATGACTGACCTTCATCACAAGGTGGATAGGGACCAGCAGGATATATTGATAGTTCTACTACCCACTGATTCATCTTAGAGCCTTACTCTTCTAAGACATGACTAGCTACACCAAGAAATTAAATAGGAGACAGCACACTCTTTCATCAGTGCCCCAATACTGGGCCTGTCCCATTGGAGCTCCAGCAGGATTTTCAGGCCACAATCATCAGGGGGCTGTGGTGGAGTCAAGGCCAACTCTGCCAAACATCAGCCACAGTGGGGGTCATCTTGGAATCTCTGCACTAAAAAGATGTGTCTGTTTTCATGGGAGACTTCATCCCTGCTTGAAGAACTAAAGCCTTTCAGACCCCCTTGCAGATATACCCAGTGTCCACTGCTCAGACCGGTGGTCAGCTGGAGTGGTGGCCCATCTTCTCCCACAGGGGCAGCACAAGTCACCCCCTCACTGTCACAGGGCTGGCACTCCCCGCCTATGTCTGCCCTATGCAGAACGCATCTGTAGCTCACCACAGCAAGAATTCTCAACTCTGGTTTCTAACAACTAGTTTACCTCCTCTTGTCTTGTCATGAGATTCTTCTGCATCTCAATGGCTTTTATCTCCTAAGGGAAACTTTCAGGGACCTCTCGATCTATTTTCTATGTAGAAAAATTATATTCTGTACCAGTTTCTACTTCAAGTCTCATACTCATCACCTGGCACCTAACATTCTCTTCAAGGATGAAATGGGTTATCATTTTGAGACAGCTAAGCATTCAGTAAACCACAGATTTCCCCAACGAGGATCCTTAGAAGGCAGGGTAGATTCCTAACAGGGAAAAAAATTATACTACTGCATATTCAATAAAAAAGAACACACAAATAAACAACAACAACAAATTAGGTCAGAGGCTATGGTGAAAGGAACCATTATTAGGGAATTCCCAAGGGAAAGTGGGGCATTGGCCAATTTTAGCAGTTTTAAAGCCAAAAAGATGGATCTGTTCCTAGATTCTCAAATACAAAGACTACAATCAGAAAGCCAGTCTCTAGTGCGTAAGAACAGCAGAAGAACTATGGCCCCAAGAAAACCTCTGGAATACAAAGGAGACAACAGCACACAAGATCTGTGGTTCTGACAAACGACTAGTAACTCAGAACTGGCTAAAGTGAGCACCATAAAAGATAAAAAGGAAACTACAATTATTAAAGCAAAGAAAGGAAGAAAAAACATCATCTTGCAAAATTGGTTCTCTGTATCTTACTCTGTAACAGACAAATTTCACCAAGGTTAGGTTTTTTTCAAAAGATTTTATAAATGATTTTTTTTTTTTTGGTACCGGGGATCAAACTTAGGTCCTTGCACTTGCAAGGCAGGCAGTGGAACCACTGAGCTAAATCCCGAGCCTTATAAATGATTTTTTAAAATTAATACCAAGACCTAGCCAAAAACAAACATCATTTGCCTTTACACCTACCTTCACAACCAGCTCCCCCATTTGCGTTTATTCTTTCTTTAAAAGTACCACGGCTAAACCGGGTGTGGTGGCATGTGCCTGTAATGGCAGCACCCAAAGAGGCTGAGACAAGATCACCGCCAAGTTCGAGGCCAACCTGAACTACACAGTGAGACCCTGTCTCAAAAAAAAAAAAAAAACCCAAATAAATAAACAAACAAACCATTGCTTTCTAAAACCACCAATTAAAAAAAAAAAAAATGGGTGTGTGTTCTGCTGTCTAGGTGGTGCAGATTTGTAATCCCAGCCATTCATCTGGGAGAGGCTGAGGCAAGAGGATGGTAAATTCAAGCTCAGCCTGGACAACTGAGCAAGATCCTGTCTCAATATAAAATTTAAAAGTAAAAAGGGATGGAGATACTGCTCCATGGTACAGTATTTGCCTAGCATGTGTGAGACCTAGGTTCAAACCTCAGCAAAAAAAAAAAAAAAAAAAAAAAAATAAAAAAAAAAAAAAAAAAAAAAAAAAAAAAAAAAATGAGGTTCTTTAGCTTTTCATCCAACCATCTGTCTCATAGGAGCCAAATCCTGACAGCTTGACCTATCTTGCTGTGCTCTCTGAATGAAAATGTGAAGAAAGAACCAACCCTCCTGTCTGAACTGTCCATATCCAGGTCCAGCCCTTAATGCCACAGCCACTGCCAACGACTAATACTGGAAATCTTGGTTCACTTGGTAATGCAGATCTACCAAACATTGATCCATTTTATTATACAGTATTAATATATCAAAACACAACCAGAAAAGTTTGTAAAACAGTGGTATAGTGTTATGTTTGAAGTGGCAGATACAAAATTTTCCCCAATTCATATTTTTGCCAAAATGTTCAAATTTTATCATTAAAAATAAATGTTGGTTATTCATGTTGAAGCAATGAGCTCACATTGTATAGTTCTGAGAAAATGTCTGCCAAATCCCCAAGCCTGAATAATAACTACAGTGTGGTAGTCATTCTTCCAAGTAAAGATATGCCCACTGATAGGTGGCTTGCTCACTTTTTTCACCAATCCCTTGTGGAAGTACTTTGCCTGGGGAAAACCAACACTGCTTATTAGGCGGCAGAAGTGCTTTATGCGTCCTTCTCATTTTGCCACAAGGAATATTCAAAAGATGTGACACTAAGGGTTTGCAATTCTACTGTTTCATCAAGGGACATTCTTTGTTTGTTTTTGGTACCAGGGATCGAACTCAGGACCTTGCACTTGCGAGGCAGGAACCACTAAGCTAAATCCCTGGCCCATCAAGGACATTCTTAAGTGAAACTCTTAAATTGTTGCTGTTGCTGTTGTTTTCCCCCAGCAAGCACAAAGACAAAAATACAATGAGTACAGTTTGATACGCTGAGCCTGCTGCATGCTAAGCTATCAGCAGTTGCATCTGCACCACGTACACAAATGTCAAACCCTGAGAAGGATGCAAGTAACATCTGAAAATTATCATGGCAACAGCTTTGTCCTTATACACTCTCCAGAAGGATCTGGGGGACCTCCAGACTCCATGCTGAGCACCTGCTCAAGATTAAACCCACTCCTAGAAGGCCTCTCTGTCTCCAGTATACCCACACTGCAGACAATCTTCATCTCAAAATGCTGCCAGACCCACCTATCTACAACACAAATTCAGATTCCTCACCTTCACACCACCAGCAAAGTCCTTCCGGTCTTCTCTGGTCACAAGGTCAAAACGTATATTCCCACTACGAAACTCGCATCGCCTCTGGGACTGCCCCGCCGCCTCTTCCCCTGGCTCCTCCGGTCCCTCAACTCAGATCCCAGTGTCTAGGCCAAGAGAACCTGTCTTCTCCCAGCCATGCTGAACACCCTGACAATACTGGCTTGTTGTCTACACCTGTGAGTCTCAGCCCTGGCGGCATACAAGATCCACCTGGGGATTAAATATTTCTAAAGAATACTTCTAAACCCCTCCCAGAGACTTTCACTGAATGTGAATGCGGCCCTTCCCAGGAATGTGTGCTTTTCAAGCTGGGTAGGTGACACTCAGCTGAGACCCAATGCTACCACCTGAAGGGAAGCCTTGTGGATTCTTCCAGGACAGGTGGACACATCGTGGACACCTGCTGCCTACTGTTCTCTCCTCCTCCTCTTCCTCTGTGCTCATTTCCTCCCTGCCTTGCAGGCGGGCTATTATTCTGTGTATCTATTCTCTGGACTCATGGGCAAACTCCTTGGAGACAGTGACTTTGCTCTTCTCCCTGCAGTGCTAATCACAGAGCCCTGCCCAAAACACAGGTGTAACATATGCTTTTTATCTTATAACTGTGGCAATATATGTATAAAACAAAATTTATCATAGGAACTATTTTAGCGTACAATTCAGTGGCAGCAGGTACCTTCTCAACATTGAGTAACCATCAATACTATCTAGTTCTAGGACCATCTATCACCCAAATGGCAAACAATGAATCTGTTTTGTCTCTGGGTTTTCCTACTGTGAATATTTCATTTCTACAGAATCACATGTGACCTTTTGTGTGTGGCTTACGTCACTGATGATAATCTGCATCTGTCACTTGCTTCCTTTAATGGTTAAATGATATTCTAGTATACGGAAACAATTTGCTTAGCCATTCGTCCCTTGATACACATTCAAATACATATTTTATTCAAGGCATTTACCTTATAATGAACCATCAAAGAAATGTATCTGTCTGTCCCACCCCCCTCCCACAAAGAAAATGCAAAGTGGGACATGGCCAATGAAAACCCACAAATAGCAGGGGACTGCAGACCTCACTTTGTACCGGACTGCTAGCAAGCACAGGTCCTGGCCTGAAAGTTCCACATAGTACCAAAGAAGGAAGGGCATGTTCTGTAGACTCATTAATGATTTCCACTCTTATTTTTAAAACATCGATGAGAACAAAAAAAATCAAAAGGACATATTGTACAGCCAAGTTTCATATAATGTTCATTTTGAAAATGGAACTGGTGGCAATGAAATGGATATAAAAGAGTGGTTTGAGCAAACAAACTTCACGGCTGTTCGTCATGGTTTCCTCTGAGAAAAATACGAGATAAGCACACATGGCTGAATCACATTTGCATAAGCACGCACACACAAGATACACACTTCAAAACACTGACCAACTGGGAATAGCAGCACACTTCCTTAATTCTAGTACTTTAGGAGGCTGAGGCAGGAGAATATCAAGTAACAACCCAACCTGGGCAACTTAAGAGATTTCAGGAGACCCTGTCACAAAATAAAAAAGGACTGGAACTGTAGCTCAGTGCAGGGCCCTGGGTTCAATGCTCAGTTCTGCAAAAAATAAATAAGTAATGTAATACTGACCAACTACGTCAGGTCACTGCTTGTGTAGTGACCACTGACACACCTACTGACGGTGTTATCAGCTGTCCTCAGAGACTGTACAGCTCTTTTGTGGCTGCTTTACCATAACACACAAGCCACAGACCTCTGACATCCACCTTCCCGAGAAAAATTAATGTCTTAACTTATAATGCCACATTTATTGTATTTATATATTTTAACCTATTTAACATATATAAAAACCATGCCATCATTTTTACTGGCTCCCTATCTTTTCTTTCTTTTTAATATGTTGCCAGTTAAGTTTTTGAACCTTGGGTCCTTACCTCCATTTTCCTTACAAATACTGTGGTTTCCATTGTGCAATTTTGCACAGCATGGTAACTTTGAGGAATGCAGAAGTGATGTTTCCACAGAAATGACTTATGGCCTTTATTTCAAAACAGAAACTGAGATCCAAGACCACTCCCCAAGACCTGCCTCTTCCTCTACATTGAATCAGCCCTGAGCCTCCAAGCAAAGACATCCTGCCCTTTTGACAAGGCCTTTCATATAATGGAATACTACTCTGCAATAAACAGGGACAGATTTGAGTCACTTGTAGGAAAATGGATGCACATTCGGCCCACAATGTTAAGTGAAGTAAATCAGACACACAAGCTTAAAGATTTCACAGCTTTTCTTAATGAGAATCGCAATGTACAAATTTTTTAAAAACATAATAAGAGACAACAGGAAACAGTGAGATAGATCTTTTGTAAATGAGAAGGTGATCTAGAGATGGAGGAGAAAGAGAAAGAAGAGGAAGGAGAATAAAAGAATAACAATATGTTAAATATCTTAAGATGAATGTGAACATTACATACTACAAACATGTACTAATAATAAAAGATAAATTTTTTAAAGCTTCTCTTATCATTGTAAGAAAGGACTCCTCCTCCTGACTTAGACAAATCCATGTAAGATTCTCCACAGAATACAAAACTATTGTGTAAGGAAACTCGCAGTTTGATGGCTTATGAAAGAACCCTCACTTTCTAGAAAAATCTCTGATCTCCCTGCAGATCTCTTACTTACAAAACAATGACAACAGGACCACAGAAACAAGACAGAAGGAATCCTTTCCTACAAATCCCAGGAGCTTACTTAGGCTATATTCCATTTTCTCCTTTTCATGTTTGAGAGCATTTACAGGAATCGTTAAGTAATGTACATCACACTTAACAAGATTTAATTGAACTGCAAAAAATGAAAATCATTCCAAGAGAGGCAAGATATGATGAGCATGAGGAAGAGAGATTTCAGATTAATTTGGAAATAAATGCGGGTGTGCAGCACATGCCTGTAACCTGAGCTACTCAGGAGGCCAAGGCAGGAAGATCTGGAGTTCAAGACCAGGCACTTAGAGGCCTCATTAAAAAAAAAAAAAAAAAAAAA
>NW_022900916.1:15618274-15643287 GCF_012274545.1 Fukomys damarensis
AAAAAAAAAAAAAAAAAAAAAAATGGGGTGGCGGGGAGAACACAAAGATTTTGGCCAAATAAAACTTACAATTCATTTAAAAATATAGTTACAAGTATTCAATCTACTATATACAAATAATCACCAAAAGAGCCTTCCTTCTGTACCTTGCTGTTCCCCTCTGTAATGCAGACCAAAATGCTAAGACATCTTCCCTTCTAACCCTTAATTCCAGTCCAGGGCCTAGTCCTGAACCCAAGCAAGGCTGATTGGCATAACAGACTGTGGCAAGGGGACAAGAAGGTACAAAATGCTGTCAGCTCTCTGGCCTGCTCTGCAAACGCTTCCCAACTCTCTTATCTGGGATACACACAGCACCAGCCAAGGACCTCTGACAACAACCCAAAGACTCACAAAATCCTCATTTTTCCCCTAATAGTCTGACTATGCAACAGCCTGCAAATAGCTGTTACATTTCTTCATCTTTCCCTAATGAAACCGCATCTGCAAGAACAGAGACAGGGATGGACCAGAGCTGATCACTGTAGCTCTGCTCCCAACCACTGTTGGCAGTAAAAACAGTCTGACAGCAATGGAACGTTATTCCATCAAAGACCCAGGCAGAAGAGGCAGGACGTTCTTAGAGGAGATTTCAGGCACTGCACTGAAAAGCCAGGAAGAAGAAATCAGAAAAAGAAAAGGAAGAAAGGGGAAAGGGATGAACTGAAGATTCCCGAGACTTTGGTAGAAAACTCACCTCACCTCACCCAAGCCCAGAGCTTGGAGCCTCTGTTCTCACCCCTTTCTGGCAGCAGAGGCAGCAGGTGGAGGTGTGCTGGAGAAGGTAGAAATAAATGCCTGAGGACAGAAGAATACAGAAGGTCTCGTGGACTTCCAAAATTAAAAAACCTAACACCACCTCAGGATCTCACAGTATCTTCAGGATCCACAATGCTGTTGGAACTCCAAGCCTGGCCCAAGAGCCTAACACTTACGGAATACAGGTTTCATGGCAACCAAATCCAACCACCTGCACACTCAACGAGCTCTGTAAACACAGCCCTTACAAATGGAAGCAGAAAGGGGCTGTGAAGAAGTCTCAAATCTGAAGTCAAACAATCAGATTCCAATCCAAGACCTAACCCTGTGGTCCTGACGGAGTTACTGTTCCTGCTCAGGCTTAGTGTCCTTACCTATTAAAACAGGGGTAAGGGTACCCATCTTGTGGGGCTGCTCCGATGATAATATGAAGTTACAACCAGCCTGACATACTAACAACCTGAGTTCATCAGGTTAAGGGAAGATTCATCTGCTTCTTGTTGTCTGTAACGTATACCCAGGTAAACATTCAGATCTCAGCTGTACTTACTCACAACCAACTTGAGTAACAACCAGTCCTCAGGAACCAATCAAGTTTACAAGTCAAGGGTCCACTATACTTAGTATGGTGCCTAATATATAAGTGCGTGATAACTGGTTGAGTTGTTCTTTTCATTAGCCTTAACTAGATGATTATGGTGAATTCCTAATTGTCCTCTTTGCCTAAAGCCTCTGTGTAAAAATTATCATTACTAAAAAAATTAGCATCTGAAGTTACAATAAATAGCTCACAGTAGAAAAAGATTCTGTCCAGTGCATCACACGTTATTTGTTGGAATTTTTGGATGGTACAAATTGTACTGATATTTTAAAATTACATTGTAATGCCATGAAAAGGATATCTGGCCCCAATTTTCACAAAACTTTGGAGAGATTTATATCCTCTCTGAATTTGTTATCCAGTATTGTGTGATGTTTAAAAACAGACACTAGCTGGGTGTGGTGGTACATGCCTGTAATCCCAGCATTTAGGGAGGATGCAACAGGAGGATCACAAGTTCAAGTCTTACCAGGGTAATTTAGTCTCAAAATAAAGTAAATCAGGTATTAACAGCTTTCTGTTCTTAGTAGCCACACTAGACTAAATGGACACATATAGAGAACACATTTTGTGGGCAAATCTAACTTTAATTTCTAATTATTCACACTGATGATAGTCACACATCTAAAAATACATACACAGGCCAAGAATGTAGCACAGTGGCACAGTGTCTGCCTGGCAAGCGCGAAGTCCTGAGTTTGATCCCTGGTACCAAATATAAAATAAAAATAAATAAACTAAAAATACACACACATACAGATATATTGACACGTACATATGGATTTAGGTTATCAAGAATAGATATCTATCCTTGAAGATACTAAAATGCAATATAGCTACTACAAACATCTTAGAAGCTTAGATTTCTCAATCTTGAGGGTTTCTTCAAAATTTCCCTACTGATTTTATAATTCTTCAAAATTTCGATATATTTTTAGATATTCAAAGCCCTGAAATCTATAGTGATTAGTCAGATTACTCCAGTCATTTGACTGTAGGGAGACTGAAAAATAGCTCTACATTTTTTCACTGTTCAAGAACAGAAAATTTGGCTAGTTGCTGGCATCAAGGAAATCCACTTCATGCTATATGACAGTCAACTCAGCATAAAAGAGATATTTATCAACTAGTAGTTCTCACTTCTAGAGTATCTACTGTATGACAGACCCAGAGATAGATATTTTTCTGTTCTATTCTCATAATAAAACTGCAACATTAAACAACTTCCCAACACCACATACGGAGAAAATGGCAGAGCTAGGGTTGAATCTAAGTCAGCCTGACCCCAAATCTCATCCACTTTTCACCTCAAATAGCATTTCTCCATTATATACAAAACCTTCCATGTCCTTGGAGTCTTGACTCTCTAAACCAGTGGTGGTAAACCTATGGCATGTGTACTGTAACAGGCATCGATAGCTCTAAAAGGTTCACTATCACTGCTATAAGCAAGCTTCCTTCTAGGGAAAACAGTAGGATTCCACACTGTTACTAGAGCCATAAATCCCCATATGTGTTCTGTTGGGCTTAGGTCCCTAGTGGTTCTGCTCTATGGTGTGTGGTGGGGAGGTTCCTGGGGATGGAACCCACGGGCTTCACACTGAGCTACATCCCCATCCCCAGGCCAGGCTCAAACTTGCTATCCAACCACCTCAGGCTTCCAGAGTACTGGGATTACCAGTGTGAACCACCATGCCCAGCCCTGGTACTTCTTAAGAAGATCCTCATCTACTCTCCAGAAACACATAGCTTCAGACAAATCTATGGGGGCAAAGTGCTTTTTGTGTCCACTTTGTTTTCACAATCACTGACCTCCTGGCATTAGGTTCAATTCCCTTGACATTGCAGAACCTTTCTTTCCAGGTTTCTCTCCTCTATTTCATCACAGGACAATGGCTTAGAAACAGAAGAGCAGTAGTGGAAAAAGGCCTAGCCACTCACTGGCCATGCGACAGGAATCTCATTTCTTCACCTATAACATAGGATACCATCAACTGCTTCATAAGGCCATTTCAAAGATAAAATAAAATCATGTATTATCATCCATCTGGCCCACTAGTAGTACTCCTTCAATAGTGTTTTTAAAAATATACTTAAATGTCTGTCTTTAATTCTAAAAACAAATCCATATTCATTAAAGCAATCCATTTACTGATGTGTTTCATGTATCATTTGGTTTCTTTTCTTTTCTCTGCTATTTTCCTACCCAGGACCTGCTTCAACTTTTAAATATGGTCTGTATTTGAATGTATTAATGTGCTGAGAAGTGATAAGAAATATACAATGCACCTAAGTACCAAAAAAATGCATTTGCTTTCCAAGTATTAAAAAGATCTTTTTCTAGGGAAGATCATGTGGGAGAGTTTCAAGCATGGTTCTAAATCCCTGAGCTCACTGAAGCCTCTCAGCAAAAATAAAAAACCTAAAATTCCATGGCTTTACCAAATTTGAAATTATAAGCAATACCGAATTATATACTTTAAAAGTTCCTAATGAAGGGATGGGCCAGTTCACTGTCAGGTAATTGTGCTATCTACTACTTTGTATGATAAAATTACAGTGTATATGGAAAATTATATGTTTTAGAGACAATACTATCCCCCCAATCAGGATGATCCAAAACCTTCTCTATCATGTCATTTAGAGTAATTATCCTGCCTCTCAAGAATCCCAACAGCTATTTTTAAAAAATGTCATTAGTCAGAGTCTTGCTTTTTGAAACGCAAGTTCATTTTGTTTGTGTGGTTGCTTCCAGTGACCTCTAGACAAAGTTCAATGTACTTTTTGATAGAATTACTCTTTTTTGTTTGTTTGTTTGTTTTTTATTTTTTTGTTTGTTTGTTACCGGGGATAGAACAGTGTCTTTGCGCTTAAGAGGTGGTAGGTTGACTCTTGGTGAATGCAGCAAGTGTATCTGGTGGTGCTTAGTACAGACCCACTGCAATTATAATTTATACCATGCAGAGAACCGCATTCCAAAGAACTATCCACCTGAGAAAGCACACGTTCATGACTAAAATGGGACCACCAGAGACAGACTGCCTAGGTTAGAATTCTAGCTTCTAGATACATGACCTTCACCAAGTTAATTAACTCTGAGTCTCAGTTCCGCTTATCTGAAAAATAGGTATTACGAGAGCCATAGACTTCCTGTGACTCTTACAAAAGGCAGGTACATATTTGGACCAAATATGGCACTGCACTCAATATATTCTTCCACAACTCTTATTACAAAATTATCAAGAGTCTTCTTGCTGCTGAAAACTAATGGAAATATCAGCTAGTTCTACCCAACTTAAAAACTGATCAATTATAGCTGCACAGTTTGTAACAGGTAAAGCCCCATCAACTGGAGACTGGATAAAGGTATGTGTATTTTTTTAAATAAAATGGAGTGCTATTCAGCCATAAAGAACAAGAAACTAGAGGCATTTATAGCTAAATGGACGCAGATTGAGGATATACTTGTAAGTGAAAAAAAATAGGACACACGTGTAAATATTGAACAGTTTCTCTGATGTGAGAAACTAAAAGTGTAAATAAGGATCAAAATGTATAATATAATGTGAAATAGGAAGAAAAGGTCTAAAGGGGTTGGGGAACTTGGAAGCGTAGGGGAAAGGAAAGAAGGGTAAGGAAAAAATATGAGAAAAGGAAAAAGTGGAAACAAAGTCTTTGTAAATAGGGAGGGGTGGAGGGGTTGAAGGGAAGGCAGGGGAATGGAGAGAAACTAAGAATACATAAAGGTACAAGTTCACAATGATGAATGTCAGCATATTTTATATACCTAAAATGTTCCAATAAACTTAATGAAAAAAAGTAATCAAAAAAGCATAACATTGAGACCTTCAAGGTCAGAGGATTAATAAGTACCTACCATAATTGGAGTCTATGCTATTTATACTACTTACAATAGGCCAGAGAATTTGGTATTATCACCTCCATATTTGAAGAAGCTAAAATCTAGAAAAAAATACAGCTAAAATGAGTAAGAGTTGAGAGTTCCACATTTTTCCCTTACTTCCAATTCCCCATAACAGATCATGCTGTCCTTTAGTGTCTGATACTACCAGTTTCTCTTTAAATGTACGCAGCAACAAAATAAGCCAATATTACATCACTAAGTATGTGTGCATCTGTCCCTGTACAGAAAGCTTAAGCTTTTGACTGATTTATTTAAAGCGACATTCAGTAAACAATAGCACCAGGAACATATAATTTAGATAGCTCCTTAATATCTCCTGGCAAAGAGAAATTCTAGTAGTGCCTTTCTACAACCCTATGAGGTTCTAAATGCTGTGCTCAGATGACCTTCTCAGTGTTAAATTACTATCCCCTTAAAAACTAATCTCTCTCATACATTACTGGTGAAAATGTAAAAGAGTTAATGTAGAAAGCAGTCTGCCAGTTTTTAATAAAACAAAACATGTACTTATGTTAAAACCTACTAGCTTATACTCTTGGACATTTACCCTAGAGAAATGAAAAGTTATATGCATACAAAAATCTATATACAAATGTTTGTACTAGTTTTATTTGTAATAGCCCCAAACTGCAAACAAAACAACCAACCTTCAATAGGCAAATAGGCACAAACTGATACAATCATACTATGGGATACCACTCAGTTTTACAAATTAATAAAAATTTTATAACAACTTGAATGAATCTCAAGGTTTTATGCTTAGTGAAAAAACTCAGTATCAAATGGTTATATATAGTATAATTCTACTTAGGTTTTTTTTTTTTTTTTTTTGTACTGAGGATTGAACTCAGGTCCTTGAGCATGCAATGCAGGTGGTGGAACCACTGAGCTAAAGCCCTGGCTAGTATGATTCTACTTATATAACATTCTTAAAACAACATTACAAACATAGATAGGGCAAGTATTTTTCAGAAGCCAGGGGTCAGTAGAGGCATAGGTGTTCTAGCAAAAGAGAGGCCCTTTGTGGTAGTGGAACAGTTCTGTATCCTGATTATTGTGGTGGTTACAATAAATTTACACATGGGATTAAACTGCTGAAACCACACACACACACACACACACACACACACACACACACTGATGCAAACTGAAAAGTCACATAGTCCATTTTAATAGTGATATACTATTACCATTTTCCTGCTTTGATAGTGCACTACACCTATGTAAGATGTCACTAGTGGAGGAGTTGGGTAAAGGGTGCTTGGGCATCTTCACATCAAAGTAATCTCCCATGAATCTATGATAATTATTCCAAAAATAAAAGTCAAAAACAAAAGATTCCAAGTAACTGTTTAGCTCATCCACATGTAAAAACCTATAAACAGCATAGACAATAGTCTTCCTTTTATGAGGCTGTGATGTCTTCCAGGTTACTCAAACTAGCAGCATGCTGTACACCAGGACCCATATCACTCAACTCACAAAAAAGCAAACACAGGGCCGGGAATTTAGCTCAGTGGTTCTGTTGCCTGCCTTGCAAGCACAAGGTCCGGAGTTCAATTTGCAGTGCCAAAAAAAAAAAAGCAAACATATTCACATACTAACAGCCTGGGGCTTGCAGTAAAGCCACTCTCCCAGTGTCAACTCCTTGGGAATCTTGTTCCAAAGGAACAAGAGCTTCAGTACAGTACAACTAGACATGGAAGCATTCTTCCTGGAAAGGTCAAGAAAGTCTGCTCTCACTGAGAGAAATTCAAGCTGAGTGGAGCCTGAGTAAGAGGTCACCTGGCAGACCTGGAAGGAAAGAGCAAACCAGGAAGCCATAGGCCTGGGACAGCATCCCAGGTTTACAAAGCTGTAAGGATAGGGAGCAGGGAGTGTGGTCAGTGCAAGGCACTGTGGGAGAAAAGGGGGAAGAGGCTGGGGAGGAAGTAAGCCTCAGGTCTTAAAGGTCTGTAGCTCCAGGCCATGAATGGCAAGTCTTAAAGTTGGAGCACATACACTGCCTGTGCTCTCCCAGTGACAGAACATCTCCTGAAACTTCCTTTTATACTTTTAAGAACACACATTCTATTCCTCTTCCTCAAGTGAATGTGTTTTGTAGTTGATACAGGATTCCACGGTTCTAACAATTTTCCCAATAAGTATAACAACATGATGCTTTGTCTATTCACTTTCTGCCTAAGCAAGTAGATTCATGTGGGGAAATAAAATTAAGCTAATGATGAATGCTATCGCTAGCTTAAATATTATACAAATGCTAAACAAGTCCCATACAACCCACACGTAACATGTTTGCAATCGATACAGTTTAGTCATCTTGGGGGTGGTTCCGTGTACATATTACAGCTTGTTTCTGGGTTTTTTTCACCCCTTCCCTGCCCCATCCCAACTCCCACCTCACCGATTGTCCTATCCTTTTTTTCATATTAGTTGATATTATTTGTCTTAAGTCATGTTATGACATATAGTGTTTATATAATGAGGTTATTAGGTTTGTGCCAAAACATGGGTTTTGATTCAATCTGCCCTTCTCAATGTTGGTCTGTACTCACAAAATAAATTTAAGACATGAAGTAAGCTGGTAAATGTGGAAAAAAATTTAAATATTTGAGGGTGGGTGAGTAAAAATACTGAAGCATCCTACTGAAAGGAACCAATAATTCTTGATTTAAATTTAACAGCCTTGTTCACAGGGGCAGTAAAATATTAATGGCTTTGCACGGTTGAATATACATAGGCAGTAATTCACAATCGCTGGAATATGGTCTTTATTCTATGTCAAGTCATTACATCAGTAAAAGTTACTCAAAATAAATCCATTTGACTTCCAGCATTTTTGAACAATAAACAGAGCCATTTCTCCCAGTATTAAGTTAGCTTTGAAATATGCAGGCTTTTATAATAGTTAAAATCTATACAATATTAAGGAAATGGCAGGCTACAGCCATAAATATGTCTGCAAACTAACGAATGTGATTCTGCTTCTTATGAGATGTCTTCTTCTCTGAAATAATCTAAAACTCTCAGCATGCGACTTAAGCTGCATGCTGGTCAAGATCAATTCTCCTTTCAGCATTTGAGATTGTTTTAAAATGTGCTGTGGCCCATGGTAGACAAAGTCACGTCGCAATACTAGAGCACCCAAGTATGTGCAGCCACAGGACCCTCTACCCACTTGAGAGGGCCAAAAGAGGCAAGTGATTCCAGCAGGAAACTGGGGCATCAATTGAACACACACGCATGCAGAGTCATCTGCCCACACAAAGTACTTATTGATCATGGGTTTCTAACACATGGGAGAAAACAATGACCTGAATATGCAATAGGCCATGGGCTCCTTGAGGGTGGTAACTATGTCTTATTCTTCTTTGTAACCATAGTCCCTAATATATTCTAAATAAAATTTTGACTAAATGAATAGGATGAATGCGCATAAGATGCAGAAAAATAAGACAATACATACATTGTTTTATTGATTATTTTTTGTTGCAACATTTATTAAGTGCCTATGATGAGCCAGACATGGTACCAGCTAACGAGGAGGAGGCCAAAAGAAAAAAAGTTTCTGCCCTGAAAAAATGTAGTAATAGGAGAGATAGATGTGAACCCAAATGAGACAAGAAAATAGAGAGGAAAAGACCAAAAGAGGGTTATAACAAACTTCACGGTTTTAAATGATCTATTGGCATGAGGATGAGGAGGAGATGCTTTTAAACTCCATCCCCGGGAAGGGGCCAATGTCCTTATGGGGAAAAAAATGCAGGGTCTGGAGGCAAAAGACTAAGTCTGACAAAAGGGGCCTTTCACATGATCATTATCACCCTGAGCCTGAAAAGCTTTCCAAATCTCATTTCCATTTTGGGCAGATTTATTAATATCTATGTGGAGAGCTAAGATAAAAGGGGTGTGAGGAGGGGAGAGGGCAGTCCTCTGACCATCAAGAAAGCAGTGGACTGCCACAGGGTTAGCTCTCACTTTAACAGCCTCTTTCAAATCCATGTCAACTAGCCCCCTACTTTGGAGTCCAAAGTCATTCTCTCAGTCTTAACTACAGGGATTCCTGAGACAGTTTATGCCACACAGTTTCAAAGCCATAGCTTTGCTTGAATTCAGGTTTAACACAGGGGCAGAAGCCCAGACTGCCATCCCAAAAGCATTTCTAGGGATCATAAACAAAAGAATGGAACATAACCAGGAAAAACCTGGGAGAAAAACAGGACATTTGGTCATCCCAGCCTTGTGGCAGCTTGCACAAAGGATGTGATGTTAAAAATAGAATCAACAAACATTCACGCAGAGATGGTATCCGGAAACAGCACAAAGATTGATGGCATCCCTGCCCCAAAAGGACCTTATGGAGGAAACTGTAGAGAAAAGGCACGCATACACAAAGCAAGGCAGTTAGACAAGGGCTTCGATGGAGGCAAAGGCCCTGTCTTGCTATTTCACTTAGTGCAAAACTCTGATTACAAGGTAGGTGCGAGCACAAGACCCATGGAAAAGATTATTTAGGAAACAATATTTTCTGGCCTTAGAGAAATGCATTCCTACTTTTTACTTCCCTTTGGGCACCCAGTCCACAGTCTGATAGGCACACTTTCCCTGCAGGGCCCATTAAGCACGGAGGCCCTCATACAATGATACTTACTTTTTACAAGGAATTCTAAGATTCACCCCAGAACTTCACTCGACAATGTATGGAAGTGAAATATTAAGAGATTTTGTGTTCAACTTCCTTAGAATTTACAATCGCAAATTCCAAGACTAACACATACCTATAAATTGCATTAGAATCACCTACTTCTCTAATATTTTTGACCATCTGCCACTTTTAGGTCTTTATCGCAATCTAAATGCCAGAACAGGGACACAGGCCACACAGCTTCACTCAGGTGTTTTGAGGGCAGGTGACAGATGATGATGACGGTGGTCCTGAATGTACCTGGAGGAGTCACCAAGCTCCTCAAATGCAGAAGCATTCTCAGGTGCTTTTCTTTCTAACCAGACAAAAACTAAAGAGACAAAAGAGACAGAGACAAAACTGATCTTTCCTCTTTAGTTGTTTTTGTCAGGAGCCTTCTTATACTTCTGCAAATAAATATGCTACGCTTTCCTGTTTCTTCTTGTATTTATACACTCAAATTTTACACCTCCTTATAGGAATGAAAAAGAATACAGTATAAAAAGCCTGCATGAATGTACACTTAAAAGGTAGGTAGCTTTGGGGGTGTTTTGTTTTACTGGAGAAATGGCTGTTGTTTTTCTATGTTGGATATACAACCCAGGGACTCAGATATGTTAGACAGGATAAAGAAGAAATCTATTTTAAGGAAAGCCAGGGTCAGCCCCCACCTTCCCCCTTTCCACCACTGGTCCTCTGCATCTTTGGACTTGCTCCAACAACCTGTTAAAACTTGGAGGTTTACTGTGAAGTTTTAGACATGCAGGGACATGCCTTACCTGAAGACATCAAAAAGGCGTAAGAAACTAGTGCTGAAAGTGGCAGCAAGATCAAAATCCAGAGAATAAAGAAGCACAGAGAAAATTCAAGCAAATAGGTGAGGGATATGAGCTGCTACCTCATGCTAAAAAATAGGACATCTATGACAAATCTGACAAAGACAGATTAAACAGTGGAGGAGGAGGAGGAGGAGGAGGATGTGAAAGTCATTTTGACAGTCCATTTGAGTTTGGTCCACATCCTGGAGCACAGATGATGTCGTCAGGGAATTTTTTGCTGGGAGGGCCACTAAGTTTCTCTGAAGACCCATTTAAAAGTCTTTCTGGGTAGTGAAGGAAGCAGAAGCCATGGTATGGGCTCTTTTTCCTTTGCCTTCAGTAGATTTCCATCCTTTGGAGGTAGATTTCCTTCCTTTGATGGAGGATTTATTTCATTCGGATCTCCAGGTCAAGGGGCACCTGCCTTCACTTTCTTCCATGTCATTTGGCAGCAATGGGATAGACAGCTTCAAATCTACATCAACTTCTACTAAAATAGAGAATTGTCAAAACTGGCCAAGAAAGAGAAAAGTTGAAGAAGATGGATAAAGACCTTAATGAGCAAGCAGCAGCTATGACTGGATAACAATTAATCTAGTGCATACTTTTATGAGATACGTCAGACTACATAACAGGCAGCATTTGACAGTTAAAAGACTTTTGGGGGAAGATTTCAACTGAACTCAACTTTCAGTGTAACTGTACCCCAATCTAAAGTATTTATATAACCAGCTTATCAGAGCCCTCATTTGATAGACTTTTTAACTTATTTAGGGACCACATAGTAGGACCATTTTTCTTCCTTTAATGTAATCTCTGTATGCACTTTGCCTTTTTATTAAAGATAAAGGCGTGGTAGCGCACACCTGTAATCCCAGCACTCAGGAGGCTGAGACAGGAGGATCACTGTGAGTTCGAGACCAGCCTGGGCTACATAGTGAGTTCCAGGTCAGTCTCAACTACATAGTGAGACCCTGTATCAAAAAACCAAATAAGTAGGTAAGTAAGTAAATTAATTAATTAATTAAAGATAATCCAAGAGGAGCCTTGATTCATGAGTAGCACTGAGTCAAGACTACACCAGCATCAATCTGCTTTCCATTGTGTTTGCAAACATGAGTCAAGGCAGCTCAGCCTAATGTAATGCTAATACTGCCAGGATGAGTCTTCCAGAGAAATAAATCCCATTTTTTAATATATAGTAAAGAAAGATACCACAGCACTAATGGTTAACACATTCCTGACATAAAATATATTTAAGGATGTTTTCTAATTGTTGTGTATATACTGCAATGTTCTGACAATTTTTTAAATATGTAATATTAAGTTTAGGTTTACAAAAGCCAGTAAACTGGGTCTTGTCATTTGCTTGAAAAAAAGAGGCAAAAAATAAATGTGAATGTATTTGGTGCAATCTTTCCAGAGTGGAAAAAAGAAAACAAGAATAATAAGATTATTTGTATATATAGTAAGGTGGTTATGAAGTGAACCAGGGTTTCTGAAACTATGAATCATCTCTCATTCATGGTTTCTGAAATGGGTCATGAAATCTTTTTATTTGACGTGGAATGGAAATGAATGGAGTAAAATAGAATAGAATAGAAAAGAAAAGAAAAGAAAAGAAAATATTGGAGCGCACCTCATATTGTTAAGGTAACTACTATTTGGTGAAATTTATGCGAGGGTGGAAGGACTCCATGATGTCAACTTGACATTTTGAAAAATATAAAAGCACTGTGAATTTCAATGAATTCTTCAGTCCATTCCATTGCCCAAAAATCATTTCAAATCAGGCTAAGTCCCAGAGTCCTTATAATTTAAATTAAGATAAAGATGATTAATAAAAGGTTGCGCCTTTCCTACTATAACAATATCACTCCAGGGTGAGGCACAGAAACCCAGCAGTGACAACAGTAGTTTGAAGAAGAATAACTCTTCCATCCAAAATAATCAAGACCCCATATCTCTTACTGTGCTCCACAGACATCAAACTAAAATGTAGTGAGATGACCCAATGAACTGCAGAAGATATACAAGGGAGTTTTTACTAAGATTGTGAAATGACATTTAAAAGTCATAGTAGATAAAATACCTAAGATCACAAAAATAGCTTCTAGAAAGATATATAAGTCAAGGTGTGTTTCAAAAGCTCTTGTGTGTTATCCTGTTTAATAAGAAAATGCTACGCCCCAGTGGGGCACAGTCCACTGCTCAGAGAGTAAGTACTATCACGATATTTTAAAAATACATTATTTCAGTAAATTTCTTACTCAGTATTCACCTTTGATTGCTGTATAATTTATCTCAACCTTAAAACACATCTACACAGATTAATAAAAACCGTTTTTGATTAATCAATGCAGTCCTTTGGTATAATTTGCTTTTTCTAAGTCCTTGGCTAGTTCAATTTTGCCTCACTTAAGACATTATTTGCTTTAGCTAAGATATAATTATTCCAATTGAGGCTCTTTAAATTAAATATTTTACATTACTAAATTTAAAGTGGGTGTATTTTTCAAGTACATATGATTCAAGCTTATGATAATGATGGATTAAATTGTAAGTCATTTAAAAATAGCTATGACCATAGAAGCAAAAACCTTTTTATTAATAATTTAATCTTTGTCTTATTATGCTTTTTGTCAAAACTAGTACATCTACCTATAGAGATGTAAAGATATCTATAAAATATCTTTATGCTTTCTTGACACAGTGCCATACATATGGTAGGTAACTGTGGGGAAGAAATGCATTCTCAATAGAAGGATTGTATGAGATGTTAAATTTATTCCAATATCCAATGATTGTCTAATTTATTTATTAAATTTCATTCCCTACAGCAAGTTAGCTATATAATCTATCTCCTTTAATCAACAGAAAGCTATCAACCTAAGCATACACTATCATACACTCAACTGTCATCCTGCTGTCTCGACTGCAGATGATTATGCAAGAAATTAAAAGCATCTAGAATATAAATTCAACTATCAGCAACTTAAAAAGCAAAACAAAACAAAAACATGCTCAATAGCCTTTTCTATCTCTATTCCACGGGTTACATAAAAGTCTAGTCATTATCTTCATCAAAAAGTTAAGGCATTAAAATTCTTCCCAAAATTAAATGATGAAAATCTGAGTATATTTGTTTTCCCCATGGAAAATACGAAAGGCCCACAGGCACAGAAAATAATAAGAAAACACAGCCATCCTTGCTGATTCCCTTCTGAATTCTTCCTAATTCCAGGACACCTGCCACAAATTAATAATCCAAATCTTTAGCCAAAAGGTGGTGGCCAAGTGTTAGGCAACCACTGAGAACTAATCAGGTTTTTTTTCTTGTGACATATACCACACCACAGGTCGAAGGGGGAATTCTTTGGGCAAAAACATCAGTGTAAATTAAATATATTCTTGGAAGTTTTTATTTTGGACTCCAAATAGCTTGTAAAACTTCCAAACTCTGAAAAAATATTCCTAACAAAAAGGAAGAAACTTGTTTCACTTTGTGTTTAATAAGTATTTTAAACTAAAATAAATTTAGAAACTATGAAAGACTAGCAATAAATAGAAAGCCATTAACTGCTTGTTGATTTTTTAGTCTGTGGTTCATTCCCCAGGGTGAATTGTAAATCGGTCAGCTTAAAGTGAGGCCACAAGTCCCAATCCCACAGACAAGTACAACCCATTTAGGTAACACAAAATAATCTTTATTAGCTTAATCCAGACATTTACAAAGAGATAAATCTGCTACAGAATGCCATAATTCATTAGCCACTCATACGTATGGAACTCATCCTACATGTCCAGCTCTTTACCAGAGTACAAAGTGATGAATAGAGATTGTTGCTGCCTGCAGATCTTGTAATTAGGTGAAAGACAAAAGACCAGACACAAATAACTAGAGTTCAAGGTCAAACGTTGTAAATGCCATCAAAAGGATATAAACAAAACAGCAGTCAAGAAGAGGCAGAAATTAACACTGGTCTATGGAATCAGGCAGAGTTTGTTTTGATGGAAACCAAATTCACACTGGGTCTTGAAAGATGGATAGAATTTTGAAAAGCAGAGACGGATGGATAATTTGAAAAATGAGAAGAGTTCAAGAGCTGACATTTCCCAGAAGGAAAGCGTGTGTGTCAGCACTGTATTATGAGCTTTTATTTATGGCATCATGTCGTTTCTTTTCAATAGGGAAGCACAGAGGAATTCAGTTATAGGATTTTCAAGAAAAGCAGAAAGGCAGGGAAGATTGGTTGGGTTAAAATGTAGAGGGCCTCCAAAACGTAGCCAAAATATCTGGACTTTACTGGAGGGAAAAATGGAGGACTACTAACCATAATTGTGAATGCCAAAAGAAAAGAAAAAATGAACAAAAACAACAAAGAAAGGGTATGAGGATCATAAATACTGCTATAGATAATTGGTACAGATAACTGCTAAGTTCATTTTAAAATTTTTGTGATTGCTTAGAGTGCTATTTTTCATTTAAAATATTAAGAGGCCTGAGGATCACTTCTTTCACATTCTACTCAACTAAATAAATCCTTTACATTAGCCCTGAAAGTGCCTGTGACCAGAAGTAATACTTACACACTAGGCAATACACAACAAGCTCCTGCTGTGTCAAGCCCTCTGTCAGAGCAGGTTATGTTTCTCAGCAACTTTAGAAGTTGGGAAGCATTTCTTTGAGCTAAAATCTCTCTTACAGCTTGGTCCTTTGATCCCAGATCTGGAGGACTACCAAACAACATCTTTCATCTATGCTAAGACATCCCTTCTTCTCATTTTAACAACTAGAAAATCAGAGGGAGTCTTACAGTTGATTGTGTTATAATTTTAATTGGCAGCAATTTTTTTGTAGAAGCAAATAAAATAATGATGGATTTTATAACTAGTGGTATCATAGATACAATAAAAACATAGCAAGATAATATTTTACACAGGCTTGACCTAATTCTCCTCTAAAGCCTATCTCTCTCCCAGTTTCGCAAATGTCCTCAAAAACAGAGGTGCCAAACCTAGGTTATGAAGGACAATATGCCCTGGTCCACAACAGTCTCCTAATTAATTACCTGGGTGACATAGACCAAGCTCAGATTTCTTTGTATTTCACTTTCCTTATCTGTAAAATAGAGCAAACAATACCTGCCTCATCACTTCTCTGTGTTTTGTTTGTTTGTTTGTTTGTTTGTTCATTTTTGGTTTTTTGAGACAGGGTCTCACCTATGTAGTGAGACTGACCTGGAACTCACTGTGTAGCCCAGGCTGGTCTCGAACTCACAGTGATCCTCCTGCCTCAGCCTTCCGAGTGCTGGGATTACAGGCGTCCACCACGCGCGGCCTCTGTGTGTATATTATATGTCAAAATATACATAAAATTCTTTGCGTATCGGCTCACAATCAGCATTCAATGAAATGCTAACCATCATTATCACTCACTACCATCTCCTTTAGCCTCCAGATTAAATAACTCCTTCTCTACAATCATCCTACATATCACATAGTTTCCAAAGCTTTTTATCCACACTGGCTCTACTCCAATTTGTTAATATTTTCCTAAAAAAAATATTCTGCAATATCCTCCCAGTGGTTTGGCATGTATGTGGTTCACTGCCCTTACTTTTGATATAGTGCTTGGGTTCTTTTAAGTAGAGGTGAAGTAAAATGACCAACAAGAGTATTTGCAGGAGAAATTTGACAATTTATATATAACAGTTAACACATGCAGAGACCAAGCATGAATATTAGAATGGCAGAATACTGTGGGAAAAAGGCGACAGTGAATGATTCTAGGAGGAGTCGATCACAAATGTCCTGTCCATGAACAACTAGACCACAGCTCTTCCTATGCTATGAGGTAAATATTTTGCTCCTCAGGCATGATAGTTTGAATCCCTAACCCTCAATGTGATGGTATTTGGAAGTGAGGCTACTTTATCAGGTATTTAGGTTGTAATCAAGTCATGAGAACAAGACTGTCGTGATGGGATTAAAGCTCTTTTAAGAAAAGGAAAAAAGATCATCCATTGCCAGTACAAGCACTATGAAAAAGACATAAGCATACAAAAAAAAAAACAAAAAAAAACATGGCACCAGCCAGGAATCAGGCTCTCACCAGGAACCAAATCTGTAGGCACTTGATCTTGGAACTCCAGCTTCCACAACAGTGACAAATAAATGTCTGTTGTTGAAGCCACTCAGCCTATAATATTTTGTTACAGCAGTCTGAGCAGAATATAACAGTTATTGGTACAAAATTTCAGGCAGCAAGCAAGGAGCTGGTAGCATCAACAGCAGCAGAAGCTCTTGCAACCAACTTTTGCATTCAAGAAGCACAATCCTTGAAATCTAGACAACAATTGCTAATGATAGAGTCTGACTATCCCAAAACTAACCAAAAAGCTGCCTTATATCTGTTAAGTAATGAGCACAAAAATACAGTCTCAAGAAGGGTTAATTCCTTTAATCAAAAACAATCTCCAACACACATCAGCCACAGAGAACAAAAAAAGAGTTCTAGATCCAGGAACCCCTAAACCAAACAGCAAGCTCTCCCACTGGTCTACTATGCAGTAATTTCATCAAGACTATAATTTTTTAAAATATAAAAGATAACTTGTGCACTAGGCACAGATTAGGAAAGAGGCAACATCTAAGTCTAACCTCAGAAAATGTGAAAACAGAATTTCTTTCTATCTATCCTAAAATAGGAGAAAGGGTAAATGTATGAAATTAACAAATTCGTTGGCAGCCTGATACTTCTGGAGCCAGATGTGACAAAATGGTAAGTGCCTTCCAGACAGTGATGAGGAAGTTTTCCTGAGGCGGGTAGGAGGATGTCAAGGCAACAAAACTAAAATGACCAATGCAGATGTACTGAAAAGATGGTAAAGTCATTCCGAGTAACAGGAAGGTGGTAGAGCAGGAGATTGGGACAGAGCAAGAGAACTGAGGAATGAGCAAGACCACACTTGACGCCCCAGGCCACAGAGTAACACCAAAGAAAGAGTGACATGAAGAAATAAGTAGAGAAATCAAGGGACTGTGAAAGGCTCTATCCAAGCTGTATGTTTTTATTGAGCAACAATTTATAAAGACATTACGATGTCTTGAATTACAGTTACCATCCATGTCAGCCTTCTTTCGGTTAACATGAGAAGAAAGGCCCATAAGCAGCAAAGATAAGGTACCAAGTGAGCCAACGTTGGATACCACAGCTCCCAAGTCCAGATTATCTGCTGTTCTCACCCAAAACTCTGTGCAGAGTCCAAAAACAAAAACAACATAGCTGGAACTCTCCCAAGAAAAACTGAGGGCTAATTTGCATAGAACTGAAGGACAGAAGCAAAAGATCAGTTAGGATAATAAACAATGCAGGCTCTCCGCTCTTTTAGAAAAAAATACTGAAATGCAGAAGTGTTGATGCCCATAACCTCTAACCTATAGAAGATCATTTTCATTCTATGGCAGCAATGTCTACACCATACCTGGAGCCAATGAACCTTCCACGTTTGCTCTTCTGTAGTTAGTTCAGTGTGACCCATTTAAGAACACAATATATTTTGAACTGGTAAATACAAGTTGTACTAATATGGGGCACCACAGTGTACTATTCCAATTAGAGTGAACTTATCTCAACAGTTTGGTGGCCTGCCTCGCAAGCGCAAGGACCTGAGTTCGATCCCCGGTACCACCAAAAAACAAAAAACAAAAACAAAAAAAACAAAACAACAACAAAAAACAAAAAAACCAGAGTGAACTTATCTCAATAAACTTTTATTCTTTATGTTGAAAACCTTCAAAATCCTTTCTTATAATTTCAAGAAAATACATTATCACTAGTCCCCTACTGTACAATAGAACCACCAAACTCTGCTAAGAGTGTAACTCAGTACCAGCTTAGCATGAGTAAGAACCTGGGCCTGACACCTAGCACTAAAGAAAATTAAAAACAAAGTCGAATAGAATATAAAAATTTCTCCTACTAATTATAACTTAGCTTCTGTTAATCCACTTTCCCCTATCTCTCCATGGCCTGCTCCCCAACTTCCAGTAACCATATTCTACTCTCAACTTTCATGACAGTAACTTTTTTAGATTTTACACGCATGAGATCACATAGTACTTATCTTTGCTTGCCTGGTTTATTTCATTTAAAATGCTGAAAATAACAGGAGTCTATTTTTTTATGGCTGAATAATACTTCGTGCATACATCACCTATTTTCTTCATTCATCAGTTGAGACTTTATCACAGGGTTACCTGTTTCCATTTCTAGGCTACTTTGAATAGTGCTACAATACACGGCTCACAGATGGCTCCACGGGGTGCAGATACACACATACATATAGTGGGCTTGCTGCATCATCTAGTAATTCTGTTTGTAATTCTGAGGAACTGCCATACTGTTTCATGTCGTGGCTATTTTAATTTCCATTCCCGCTAACAGTGAGCAAGGGTCCCCTTTTGACCCATACTGCACTAGCATCTGTTATCTATGGTCTTTTTGATAACAGCCATTATTAAGTAAAGGTAATATCTCATTGAAGTTTTACTTTGCAGTTCCCTGATTAGTGATAATGAACATCCTTATGTTCCTGTTCAGCATGTGCGTTTTTTCTTTGAAAGGTGTCTATTTAGATCACTCATTTCTTTCATTCTACAGGTTTATCTCTTCACTTTTTCCTTTGCTACATGAACACTATTCAGTATGATGAAATTCCATTTGATTACTTTTGCTTTTGTTTCATGTGCTTCTGGCATCTTGTCAAAAAAATGTCTTGCCCATTCCCATGTTAAGTATTTTCCCTATGTAGAACACACTTTTTGAAAATAACGCTTTGAGACTGAACTGCTGGACTTGGTGTCAGTCCTTAGTATTCTTGGACCTCTGGTCCATCTACTCTTTCATGAAAATAAGACAACATTCAGTATTTTAAATTGCAGCAAATGCTCACGACACATGGAGGAGTCTTCAGGCTTTATTTAAACCTTTATGTCTAAAAAAAAAAAACTCTAATATAAACACTAAGAAACCATCTTATCTGATGCATTCAAAATAACAGACGAAAAAAAAATAACAGACGAACACACGTGGAAGGGTTTTTTTCTTTCTTTTTTTTTTTTTTTTTTTTTTTTTTTTTTTTTTTGGCCTTGTGGTTCAGCCTCTCTCATAGAAGCTCTGTACAAATCTCTGAGAAACAAAGGCGGCTTTGGGAGAATTTCTTTTAAGCCTTTTTAAGCCTCCTTTGCAAGCTTCCAATGCACAGTGCCACAAGAGGCTAACAATGGAGACACATTTTCAGAACCTGCATTAATCTCTCACCTTGAGCAGGCATAGACCTCAGCTGTACAACTGGTTAGCACCAGGCACTACAGCTGGTGAAGAAATCTATCTTCCTCCCAAGCTTTCATAATGTACATATGACTCCCCACCCTAAATGCACAGCCAGAACTAACAAGTCCAGCATCTCTGCTACCCTCTACTCTGAGGAAGTATCCTGCATCGTCACCAGCATCCTGCCTCTGAGAACCTAGACCAGACACACACACAGTACCTTTATGTGCAAAGCTCCATGGTTCTTAGGGCTTTTTATATTCAACTTTTGAAAAAAAAAATCCGCAATCCTACCACCATCCCCTATCACAAAGAACAGAAAAAAGCCCATAGGTGCCACTAGATATCACAAGACTATCAGAAAAGTAACAGTCAGTGATGACTGGTTCCATGTGTCAACTTGGCTAGGCTATGGTACGGCACTGTTGCATCAAACCCTAATCTAAGTGTTGCTGTGAACGCACTTTGTAAATGTGGTTAACACCTACAATTAGCTGACTCTAAGGAAAAGCAATCATGCTGGATAATGTAGGTGGGCTCTATCCAATCAGCTGCAAGGCATTAAAAAGCAAACATTAGGGTTTCCCAGAAAAAATTCTGCCAAGACTGCAATATCAAATATGATCAAGGGATACCCAATATATATGATATATACCATATAATATATGAAGATATAAAATTTCTCCCCTTTGCATTGCTATGGACCTATTTCAATTGGAGTTGGAAACTCAAATGCCAACTGGAACTAGGCAGGTAACATCAGGGTGCTTCGGTGTCCAAGATACTTGAAGGAGTGGGGGAAACTACACTGAACTGCAGACACTTTCATCTACGGGGATATAGGTGTTGCCAACCTACAGCGGGGGAATGGGCCACAAGTTGTTCCCAACCATTTGTTCAGAAGAGGAAAGCCATTCTTTTAATATGCCCTCCTCCCATCCTTCATACTTTTAAATTCAAATGTAAAGCATCTAGTATCCAACTGGAGGGGCTAGACGGGACAGGAGGGACAGGCTCTGTATCTTCCACGTGTTCTAACACCACACACCTCTGTGAAGCAGGCGCTGTACTTACGCCCCCTGTGCAGATGAAGAAACTGTGGCATAGGTCACAGAGCTAGAAAGTGAGGAAGGAGCCCACACACAGGAACCACAGACCACACTGCATATTTATGTCTAACATTCTCTTGCTGAAGAGTTTGAAGCTCTTCATTTCCCTTTTGATATAACAGACTTATCAAGGCATTCACACGAAAACTTTACAGGTGGAAACTAAAGACATGTTGAAAACTAGTCATGTTGAAGGCCTCATTCATGTAGAAGAGGTAATCACTAAAGTGAAGTCTCTGCCCTTTATCTTTCAGCTCTGAAAGCATGCCCCTCTCTGAGGCGACTTCATCTGTACTGCATTTCAGACGAAGGGCCTTTCTAGGTGTATTCCTATTACCTACTGTTTTTAAAATAAAATATTTCATGCCGGGCGTGGGGGTGCATGCCTGTCATCCCAGCATTCGGAAGGCTGAGGAAGGAGGATCACTGTGAGTTTGCGACCAGCCTGGGCTACATAGTGAGCTCCAGGTCAGTCTCAACTACATAGTGAGACCCCGTCTCAAAAAAATAAATAAAATAAAATAAAATATTTTAGTCACTGAAAAAGCTTTGAAAATAATATAATGAACCCCAAAGAGCCTACTATTCAGTTTCGAAAATTAAATGTTGCAAGTATAAGAGAAAGCCCACCCATATTCTATAGAAGTAACCAGGACCAAAATCTTGAGTGTATCTTACCATTCAAACGCAAGTGTTTACATGGTTACTTCGCATGCATATATAGCATCCAGTACTGCTCTGCATGCTCTTAAAGCTGAAATAAGCAGCATATTAATCAAATACATTTTCCAACTTTCCATTTCTTCAACATTATGCACCAGAAAAGAGTTTTACTACTGGACAGTGCTCTGCTGTATGAAAAAGATGCAGGGCATCTGTCCACTTAGGTTGCATTATGCACAAAGCAGCAAAGTACATTCTTAAATGCATTTTCTTGTGGATAAATGTGAGGCTTCCTCCACAGGTACACAAGAGGGGGTGACTCAAATAATATTACTGCTGTTAAAATGTTAACATTAGGAGAAATGGGTGAGTTAGGGATGTAAAGGGACTTCACATCTTCTAAAACTAGTTTGAAATGTTAAAAAAAGCTTTTAAAAAGTAGGAAAAGAACATCAGCTTTGTGTCCCTCTCAGGATTGCAGAGCTCTTGGCTAAATTCCAGGTACAGGGGAGCGAGACATCCACAGTAATAGAAACAGGAAAATGGTGGCTCCAGGGCCCCCAACCCCAGAAATGTCACCACACTGCCATGTGAACCTGGCTGTTTGGAATGCCTCAAATAAGTGAGTTTACATATGGACAAGTATGGTTAAGTAAACTCCAAGCAATTCTTTCAATTTTTATAAGCCCTAACAGGAAGAAGTAATTTGAATTGAAAAGACAACAAAGATCAATTAAAGTCAAAAAGTCACTCAAGCTTTGCATTTTTCCATTCAAAACATGAAATGACCTTTTCATACACGGAAATTGAATCTGTTCCACTTCTTTAATTGTATACATTCGGCAGCACATTTAATGTTTGAGAGCCCCTCACTATGCTATGGGGGGAAACCCCTTTGAATTCAAACATCTCTTCTTCGTCCTCCTGGCTCTTCCCACTAGGCAGAGGCTCAGAGTTAGGAGAAAACCTTGTTTATAGAAAGTCCCCAGACATTAGGACTGAGAAGAGCTACAGAGGCCAACCCGACATAGCCGTCTCCTCGAGGAAGCCTGCCAGGGGTAACCTCATCTGAACCACAAGGTCCTGTCCTCTCCCTCCCTTCAGACTTACGCATTCCCTTTGGCCTCAATTCCCTTTAGCGCTTGTGGATGTTTTGATTGGGATCTTCTGTTTTCTCTTCAAATACAGATTGTAAACTTTTCAAGGCATTATGTCAATCCATCAATAAAAGCAAATGCAAGAATGTAATAAAAGTTGAAATGAGGCTTCCTTTGTAGCAATATATCTATAACTACAAACAAGGACATTACATTTTTGGGGGGGGACTCAGTTTCCTCATCTTCCTTTAATTTCTAAGACAGTTTCTTTCCATTAAGTTATATAGCCAGGGCACACCTATATTCCCAGCACTCAGGAGGCTGAGGCAGGAGGATCACTGTGAGTTCAAGACCAGCCTGGGCTACATAGTGAGTTCCAAGTCAGTCTCAACTACATAGTGAGGCTCTATCTCAAAAACACCAAAAAAAAAAAAGTGCCTATTCATTTTACCTTCTACTGACAGTTTGTTACATACAAGATACACAGCCCCAGAGAAAGGTAATCTAATGAAGAGATATTGAACTCTTTTCCTTTTTATTTTTCTTTTGGTACCTCTCATATTCTAAGTAGACCACTATCAAGTAAGCACTGCTCAATAAACAATGGCTAAAGTGACAAGGCGACAAGACACTGGCTAGGGAAAAACAGCCTGAGCAGATCAGTTATCTGAAGTGTGTTTTCTCTATCTAGCCTCCTCAGTCATGGCCCACACTCGGGAACAGTTTGACATTTTAGCACCATATGGCTCAGCAAAGATCCGAAGGCCACACTGCAAAGTGGCAGGCCATTTGGCATTTCCGGCATTTGCCTAGGAGGATGGCACTGGGCACCCAGTTCACAGCTACAGCCTGAGTCAGGAAAAGGAGAACCAGGGTTTCTCCACGATGCCAGCTCAGCAGGGACCCAGTGTAGAGGTAACAGA
Source organism: Fukomys damarensis (assembly GCF_012274545.1). Taxonomy (NCBI): domain Eukaryota; kingdom Metazoa; phylum Chordata; class Mammalia; order Rodentia; family Bathyergidae; genus Fukomys; species Fukomys damarensis. Next base: position 15,642,230 of record NW_022900916.1, read on the forward strand.
GCTCTGGGGCGCAGCATTTTGTTGCCAAAGCTAATTCTCTTAACACTCACAGGGATTTCTGGCACAACAAAATATACTTGTGGTTTTACAACTGTCTTTCCATCACAGGCATCCCATCATTGGTGTCTACTGCAAAATGCCATATTCCCGAAGTACACTGTAGCAGGGTCACTGCTTGGAATTCTTGGAAACATCAAGGAAACTACCAGGACCACTAGCAAGAAGTGAGCAGAGAGGCCCGGGGGTTTATTTAGCTCAGTGGTTCTGCTGCCTGCCTCACAAACTCAAGGTCCCAAGTTTGACCCCCGGTACCAAAAAAATAAAAGAGAAAGAAGTGAACAGAGAAATATAAGAGGGATCTCATGCCAAGAGATGGTTTTATCATTAGATATTTTTTTCTACTCAATTATAAAAACCTACTTGTTAACATGTTTGAAATGGTACACTTAAAAACTAAAAACAGACATTTTCTTGCATTTTGAATTAATTTTTTATTAGTACATGCTTGCAGTGTGTAATGTTTGCATTCATCTTAGGCAGTAGGTGCATGTACTTATCTTGTTTTGTGGGGGGGGGGCAGGCGGTGGAACCACTGAGCTAAATCCCCAGCCCACATATCTTGTTTCTTTTATTGCCTTTCTCATTGTTCCTCCTAACTCCATCTCTAGATCCCATTCCTTCATTTTCATGGGGTTTTTTAGTTCATGTTTGTGACACAAAATGATTACAATCACTGTGCATAGCTGTTACATGCATACAACCCATCTCTATTCTTTCCACATCCCCGTGCCCTCTTCCTTTTCTCCATTTCTTGGGCCTCTTCCCATGTGCCTGTTTCTTTTTATCTTTCTTTCATTTTGCTCTTTATTTATACTTTGGATTTCTCATATGATAGAAACCGTATGGTATTTAAGTTTATGTGTTTGATTTATTTCACTCAATATTATGCCTCCAGTAAGAGAAGCTCCCTATGTGAAGAAGCACTGCCATGTTGTGAAAAGGGCAGTTCAAGGTGGTTCCAAGACAGGGGCCATGTCCCTCAGGAGAAGGAAGTAAGG
>NW_022900916.1:15643461-15697334 GCF_012274545.1 Fukomys damarensis
GGGGGAGGGCGGGCAGGCAATAGGTGCCAGAGAAAGCAAGTAGCAAGTACCAGGTGAGCCCCACAGAAAGGAAAGGCCAGTGTGAATCAAGGAAAATTTGTCTTGAGATCTGGATTGATGATATTTTATAAGCATCAGTGTTCAGACTTAGGTTATTATTGAACCACAACCCTAAGCAATGCTTGGCTTTTAACTGGTCATGTCTCATTAGGCCAGGCTCTGAAATCTCTCTTAACATATGAACATAAACACAGTAATAAATTCCCATACAAGACTTAAGATTAGATCACATAAAAGCAAGCATATGTTGCTCAGGAAAAGGGCCTCAGGGCTTGCAACAGGGCAATGTTATATTCAGAGATACAACAGAAGCCTTTCCAGTTTAAACTGTTAAAGCCAGTTACTCAGAGGATGAGAAATCCAGGCGGGCTTACCATTCCTTGCTCATTAACAGTTAATCTGTATAAAAATCTAACAATCGTTAGGCGGGATTTTTATATTTCCTTCAGGCTCACCTAATTTCATCCTTTCTCTTGTAAGCTTTGCATTCCACTAAATACATATGCACTGAAGGGATGATTTTTGAATCACAATTTACGTGGAAATTCAGTAAGTCTAAGTCACCGCATTCAAATCACTGAACTTAGTTATTCAGAAGGGGAAAACAAAGCACAAAACAGAAAAAGGGATCAGGGGAATGGGCATGAGAACAAATATGCAAAATATACACTGACGTCAATCTATTATTCGATGCCATCGAACTTCTTTTAAGATGCATACTTTATTAGAACATGCTCTAATATTGTGATGTAGAAAAGGAGAGGAACAGACTGGAAAAGAAAATATTCTAACACAATGAAACGACTCTCGTAACTGAAAGTCCATCAAACTAATCCAAGGATCTGATATCTAAAATCACAATGTGGTAGTATTCATCAAATTCTTCAGTTTTGCAGCAGAAACCAAGGTGACTTGGTTTCGGAAAGTAGCTGGATCTTAAATGCCTCCCCAGAAATATTTCCTTAAATCTGCTTTTTTCTTTTCATTTCTAAAATTTTTTTAAATTTCACACACTCATATACTACATACATACATATGGAAGACAATGTGACATTTTGATATGTGGTAAAATGCATAGTGATCATGCAAAATCATCTCTATTATTGGTATCAGGGTGCAGCTGGATGAGAATAACTTCTAATATTCTATACTATATAGAGAGGTATCCCACACCCATTAACCACTAACTCTCATATCCCTTTACTTACCCTAAATCAGCCTTTTTCTACGGCTGGCAGAGAGAGGAGTTTCAGTCTCTCTAAAAATGTGATCCCTTTTTCTTGGTCACCTTGATTTCTGGAGTGCCGAATAAAAGGAAGAGATTTCAGTGTCCCACAAGCTTTTTTGTTGTCAATTTAGTGGGAAAACCATGGCACTGAAGGGACATTTACAATCAGTGTTTCAGTTCTGGGATATACCTAATTCCATCCAATTTCTTGATTAATTTAAAGTTAAGAACTTATGAAAATTTAGGTAAGTTTAATAATACCCAAAATTTATTTCTATCCTCCCTCTTGAAAAATGGAGATATAGTTGGAAAAGGTGATGCAAATAAAAATAAATTTTTTAATTATGTATGATAGGAGACTCTTAAAAGCCTCAAAGTACTTTATAAACATATCACCTACATACAGAAACAGAACTTGGATATGTTTACTCAGTAAAGCAGGATTTTTAGAACACAAAGTAGAAAATGCTTTCTTATATTACTACTCCCAGTTATGAGAAGCATGTGAAGGCAACATAGTTCCTGCTTAATGTTTATATATAATATTACGTGTCTTGTGCCTAATGTAGATTATTCTCAATCTAAATTCAGGTTGTCATTAGAAACATATACTGATAAGCAGTAATTCTTGTATTTTAGAGGCTGTAACTGACATAAATCCAATAATTTATTCATTAAATCTATCTTTTCCAAATGGTAAATAAAATACACTTTGGAAAATTTTAAGGAGATCCAAATCTATATTCTACTAGTACCAGAATAAACCATTTTTTATTCCTCTATAATTACACTGTAACCATAGACACAGGAACAGCAGTACACACTTTCCACCTTAAATTCTGTCCTTGATCCTGACTCAACGAAGAGTTAACATTCTTACAGCAATGAAATATTTTGCCTAAAAGTATTTTCTTTTGAAATGTTTTCCTTTTACCCCAAACCTCCAAATATACCCTCAAAAGTATTTCTTACAAGCAGTTTGCCCACTTTCCTCTGTGCAGTGTAAAATTTAGTCTTACCACCTCAGAAGATTCTGGCACCAACCTTAAGAAAATTAAGGAAGTTATCTGGGAGGCCAGCCCTGAGTCCCAAAACCTCTACTGAACTCAAGCAATTGAAGACAGGGTGAAAAATCCATCCTTAACTACACAGGAACAGTTCCCAGGAGTGAAAGTAGATTCTGATAAAGAGAAGCCTCCATCAGGAGTAGGCTTGAAAGCTTCAATTTAATTACTTCTCCATCTCCTTATTATTCCACCTGACTCACTCTTTCCCATCTCATTTTGCAGCCTCCACCAGCTCTCCCCTCGGGCACCTGCACAAACTCTCTTAATCTCTCCCTCACACTCTCATGACCGCTTTCTGCTTTTTGCATCTTGCTTTCACAGTGTCTAGCTTTCTAGTAAACTGTCCCTGAATCAATATCTTTCACTGGAAGTCTGGGTAGACAGTACTGTACTGGAGAGATTGAAAAGCTAAAAGAAGTTGCCTCCTTTAAGACTTGTAAGTCACCCAGATAAAAATAACCAAACACTTTTCATTGTTGGAATCAAGAACACACTTCAGATCTAGGGACAGATGCTGGACCTTTCAAAAGCCAGATCTCAGCTCTCCATGGTACAGAGAGAGGGAGGGGCATGGCAGGGAAGCTGTCAGAATAGCTAAGAGCCAGGACTAACACAGACAGCCAAACAACATGTTAGACAGAGTTCTTAACTTTTAACCCTAGATGCCCTTTAGTATTCTACAGAGGTCTGAGGATAATGTTCTTAAAAGCATAAAAATTTAGGGTATCATATGAGAAAATAATTTAATTGAAACACAGCTATCAAAATTAAGAAAAATTTGGAGGCAGTTATTTGAGATTCTTCATTAACACAATGAACAACAGGACTAGTGGTATATTTTAAAACTACTATAATTTCAAGGGCTAAATACTACCACGATTTTCTATTACCATTCATAATTAAAGAATTCTATATCTCACTTAGGAGTTAGGGAAAATAAAGATTTTTTTCCCCTAGGCCAAGTTTAAAGACCCTGGAAATCTACGCATGCATGGGCTTCTTGGTTAAGAGCCCCTACCACCGCATTTTTCTTCGCAGATCCTACAGTGATTTGGGTTTCTTAAAGGAATTACGTCGAAGTTCGCCATCGATATTAATCCAGGGACATCCAAATCAGTGCGCCAGTGAGTCTGAAGATTCAGTGAGGCTCCGACAGCCCTACACTCTGGAACTCTGGTGAAGCCTGGCTGCGGAAACACAGCCCCTTCCTTCAGCAGACAGGCATGGCGTCCCTCGGGCCCAGACACCAAGGCTTCATAAACTGCAGTCACACAATCTCCTCCGTATGGAACTGTGAACAGCTATGCTTCTTAGTCAAAGACCACTCTGATTTAATAAACTGCATCCCGCTCAAGTAAAAGATTTATGGTGGAGTGAGCAAACGTCACATTAAGCATATCCATTAAGTATTGAACATTTCAAAAAGCTAGAAGGATTCTGAAAGTTTTCACAATGAAGAAATGATAAATATTTGAATAAACATTTAAGCTCATTTAAACCTTATACAATATATACATGTCTCAAACATGACATGGTACCCCATTAGTGTCTACTTTATTTGTTTTCTTGTACCTGTTTAAAATTAATATTTTTTTTCTGTTCTTTTTTTGGGGGGCAGTACTGAGGATCAAACTCCGGACCTTGAGCTTGCCACGCAGGTGCTGTGCCTCTGAGCTACATCCCTGGCTCTTAAAATCAAATTTTTAAAAAAGAATAAAATATCCACTGATTAAAAACCAATTTTCAGATTTTTTAATATGTATGAAGAATAGCTCAGACTTAGAATTGAATTAAAAATATCACTTCATGTTATTACCAGTATTGTACTACATGAATTCATGTTATTACCAGTATTACAGTATGTGAATACTGTACAATGGTTGGAAGATATTTGAAAGTGAAATGCTTGATTTTATGCATTCATGGAATCCATCAGGTAATTATTTATTTAACCAATGCTTAAAGTTATTTTAGTCTTATATAGAAACATGCCAATCAGCCATCTCAGCAAATTCCCCATTATTAGCAAATTTCAGTATTTTACTGGGGTTTTTTTTGTTGTTGGTTTGTTTTTTTTGGGGGGGGTACCAGGGATTGAACTGGGGCCTTTGCGCTTGCGAGGTAGGTGTAGAACCACTGAGCTAAAACCCCCGGCCCAGTGTTTTACTATCTGAAAACACTTATATAGTGCCAGCCATCATTTTAAACATTTTGTACATATGACCTGAGTTCATGTTCAAGACCTATAAGATAGCAGCTAATGTGCACATTTTATAGATGAGGAACTGAGGCACACAGGAATTGAATGGCTAGGACAAGCAAGGTCATCCAACTATCACATTAATCCAGAACTTGGTTTAACCTACAGTACAGTTAGAGTCTCTGCATGGATTTGGTCTGTTCCACATCACTTTTTTACGGATTTTTGGAAAATGTTCATGCCAGTCAATAGGGACTTAAGATTCATTGATGTCTATGGAGTAAAAAAAAGTGCAGCTGCAAGACCATTCTGGGCTCTGGAAGAGGGTGCCACTGCCTTCTCTTTGTCATTATTTTTCTTCAGCTTCCCACTCGAATGTAATACTATTTCTATGCTCAAGCAAAGAACCCTGATATAAGCCACCACTAATGAGAAAAAATTGTAAGACAATCATGTTTTCAGCAATTGGGCCCTTCAGTGCACAGATTCAGCACACAGGTAACTTTTTTGTTACCATGCCAACATGGGTCTGATAACCCTTCTGGATACAGGGTCTTCATAAAGTCTCTGTAGGAAAAAAAATTATCAAGAAATTTAATAGAAAAGGAGAACAACATTTAAAAAAGAAAAAGCACACAATGTATCCCTATTCTGCAGAAAATAAAAGACTAACAAGAAGAGACCATGAACCATCCTATCATGAATAATGCAAATTCACATAAGCTATGAAAAGAACATTCATCCCTCATCAGAAGACGTTATTTTTAACATGCCTAACTCCTGGACTCAAAACAATTGGAAATTAGACTTAGAGAATTTAAGTAACTTGCCTAATATAACAAAACTAGGAAGAGTCTAGGCTAAAATGTGAGCCCACATCTGACCAAAGGTCAGGCTGTGAAATACTTTTCTTCCTAAGAAAGTTCTCCTCCAAAGATTCTAACATCATCTTTCCAAACAAATCATCTTCCCAAATGTCCAATCAACTGTAGTGGTCAATGAATACTGTATTACAGATGACAAAAATGTCAAGGCCAATTTATCCAATGATTAAGTAATTTCTAGATATTCTGAATGTTCTTCCCTTCAAGAATGAGTCCTTCTCCATCCACACCCCATTCCAGACTTTCAGTCAGTTGTTTATGGTCTCTTTCCCCTAGTTATAACGTTGTCCATCTTTATTTTAATCCTACATATACTCCTCCAACATATTCTTTCCTTCAAGACCAGAAACAAAGCTCACCAACTCAATAGAAAGTTGGCCAGCCTCCCTCCCACAACCCTGTTGAAGTCAAGACTGTCCAGCACCCTAGCTCCCATTCCTGGATCACCCTCCAGGACTCTGCTCATCTCCCTCACTGACATCTTTCTCCTACTTTGTCACACCATTCCTGAACTCCTCCCAGCTCTAAGCACCACAATGATTTCACAAACACCATCATCAACTTCCCGAGGACTGTCAAAGACCCAAAATGGATGACCAGAGCCTCTTAGTAGGACCTCCATATTCTTGGGTGACATTTACTACCCACTCCCTTAGAAATATTAGCAATACCAGCATAATCCCCACAAGTTAGTCATAAGGCACTATGTGGTCTCAGCCAGCGTAGGGGTACTGAAAGACTTGGGAAGTTCTGTTTGTTCGATTTTCCAGCTATGAAGTGGAGGGTGGGAACAGTACTTCATTATGTCCACCAAGCACAACAAATGCAAAACAAGTGATTTTCAATGATGGGAAAATAATTTACTTCTGTATACTTTATTATACCCTGGAGCTACTTAGGAGATATGATGTAATGAGCATGTCCGAAGAAGTTTTATGACAGAGCAGTTTTGTATCTGTAGATAGGACAGTTTAGCTGTCTAAACTAAAAGGCTGTGGCTATGACATTTGAACCCAAGTTGGTAGCCCATACCTGTAGCAATAATAGCCTCTTTTACCCTCAGTTTCTTCACATGTAGACTACCAATGTTAATAACAGCACCTCTTAGGGAGGGAATAAGATAATGTATGTTAAGTACTTCACATGCAACTTACAAAAGGTTGAATGTCCAAAAACGAGCAGCTATTATTTAGCTGGAGTAGTAAGAAGGACAGATGACTCAAAGGTCCACACTGCACCACAACTGTCACATGGCTAGGGTAGCAAAAACATGCAGAACTATTTGTTTAGTTCACCACGAAGGTGGGCAGAGTGGAAGATCAGAGGGACACCACTGCGCCTGGAACCCCTCATCTATGATGTCTGAGTCAAACGCTTTAGTGGAGCATCCTATCCCAAATTCTGTTTTGATGCTGTGATAAAATCTGGTAAACAAAGTTCTGTTATCATGGGTCTCTAACTGGTTTTCTACCACAGAACTTTTTTTTTTCATCCATACCAGTCTTTTAGCAAAAATGAGGAAAGCTCAGCAAGAAGCAGACAGATGACGGGAGTGTGTTTTAACTTATGAAATTTGTGATTTAATCAACTACAGAAATTAACAAAACTGAACCTGAGTCCAGCTTGTGATTCAGTGTGATAGACAAGAGCACAGATACACAACTGCAGCCATTCAACTACATACCTTAGTGGAGCACCAAACCACAGCTCATTTTTAAAAAATAAAAGAGGAATAACTTGCTGTCGAACTGTATTTGAGATGAAGGTTTTAAAAAATCTGAAATCCATTAAAGGATACAAAAGAATAATGAATGTTGTTTTCTCCAATGTTCTATTTATAAAAGAATGTCTACACAAAGGCACATGCTTGACTTCAATTTTAGAAAAACTAAAGAAAAATAATTCATCCATTTACTATGTAACAAGCTCAGAAAATAGACAATAAGACCATTCCACGACAGAAAGTGTCAGCATTTAACCCTTCTGTAAATACAAACGACAATTTCAGCACAGCTGGCTGCTAAGGACTTCAATATTAACAGACCTAATATTCTTGATTTACTAGAAATTTTTCCAACAGATGAAACAGTCATGGTGGTGATAAATGGGCCCATGTGCTACGGAATATCCGCTAAAGATACTATCTCCCTCCAAAAGACACAAGTGTGACGGGGTATAAACTGTAAAGCCCAAGAAATGACAAAGTATACAGCAATTCTTAGCTTGTAGTTTGGACAAGATTCTATTTTCTCAAACTGAAAATGAACACACAGGGAATATGCAATCCAAATGTACCAGTTAACAGATTTTAAATCACAAAATCAAAACTTATCTACCATTCAAAATATACTGAAATGTGGTTCTTGAAAATATATTTATAGTTTATATAGCTAAAGTAGTGAAATAACGTCTACACTGCTTTCATCTAAGATGCTGTGAGGACAAATGTATAGTATATTATAAAATAAGAATTTAAATGTATTTTTATGTTTAATCATTTCAAAAACATGTAACAAATAGTATCAGGAATCATACAAGATGCCAATGTCACTTTCAGTGGAAACTGCAAGACTAGAATGAGGAATGGCAGTTGGAAAACATTAAATTGTTGGCTTCAAAATTCAATATTATTTTACAGTAAATTGTATTTACCTTTACAGGATGTAGCACAAAGAATTTTAGACTTATGCCTTTGTCACCACCATGTACTGACTTGTTCAGTTTTTAATTAATTAATTCTCCTCACAACAAAGGAAAAAACAGTATAATAATCAAACAAGAACATGTTAAAATTACATTTCACTAAAGAAAAAAAAGCCTAAAAGGGATAGTGCTGATTTTTAAAAGTCAGCACAGCTTTTGCAACTAAGAAAGCAAAATTAAATTTAGTTTAACTTCTACCAGTTGTTAAATTTTATTAGCTTCAGATTTACAGTTAAAGTTCCTATAAAGGGGGAAAGCTTGTACACTGAGAAGTCAGAAATCACTTTTAAAAATATATAGCTATTTAAGACTTATACTATAAAACAGGCCATCCCCAATTTAACAACTTACTGGTATAAAATTTAGCTCTGAGTCATTCCTTGAGAGCATTGCCATAATATAATAGGATGCACATTTCCCCATCCACTAAGCCTTATTATGGGTTAACTGGTAGACCATTCTGGGAACCAGCTCATTATTTATAACATTATTCCAACTAGAAAATTAATTGCCACTTCCAATATAGAATGTGGGATGTGTGTGAAGGACACATCGTCCTAGCAAAACAAAAGGATCATCCTCCAATTTCTACCAACCCTGGTAATTGAATAAGCAAGCAATATGTGCAATGCATCATACAACTTTGACATACAAAAGCAACATTTCACTAACAGGCTGCAGGTTAAAAGCTAGCACTAATAAAAATGGACAACTATGATAGAGGTGGTAAACTTGCTGAAGAAATAACGCAATTATGTATCAAATTTTTAATATTTTAGGCAAAAAAAACCCTTTAAATGACACCATATCTAAAAAAATTGTAGGACTAAGAATGGCAATAATCACTAGTCAAAAGACTGCTGCTATCACAGTGAAAGGTAACATCTTCATACTTCTTAGATTTTGTTTGACATTTCCTTTGTGCTGAATTTCTGAAATATTGATTAACATGAAATTCTACTACGCACAATGTTCTTCTAAGCCTAACTAGTAAAAGTATTAGAAAACTTGCCCTTGAAGGAATAAAGACTGCAACTGATACATAAAGTGCTGCATACAATATATCCAGACAACTGTTCTCTCCTATAGACATACTAAGACGCTGATATTTATTCCTCCATGAGAAAAGGACTATCCCCGGAACACCAGCTTAGTAGTGTGAACAAGGTCACAAAGAGTAGATAGCTCACACAGACCATGGCATTAGACCTCCTGCTCTAAGTATTTTCCATAACATCACATCAGCACTACTGACCCTCTACGAAGAACAAGATCCACCACTGCAACTTGGTGCCTGACCACACAAAAGCAGGGAGCATACTTAAGGACAACCGGGCAAGATCTAGTACCTTGCTATACTTCAGGTTTAAAACCAGTACAGCAAAGATGCAAAAATCCTCAATAAGATACTGGCAAACAGAATACAGAGGGTCATCAAGAAGAACATACTCCCTGACCCAACTAAGATTTATCCAAGGGATGCAAGGATGGTCCAACATATGTACATCAATAAATATAATACACTATATTAACAGAATCAAAGACAAAAACCACATGATCATCTCAATACATGCAGAAAAAGCGTTTGACAAAATTTAACACCCATTCGTGATTTTTAAAAAATCTACAGAAAATTGGCTTAGATGGTCTTTATCTCAATTTGATAAAGGCTATCTATGAAAAACCAACAGCCAACATCACACTAAATGGTCAGAAACTGAAAACCTTCACACTAAAATCAGGAACAAGCATGTCCACCATCACTACTCCCAATCAATATAATTCAGGAAGCATTAGCCACAGCAATTGGATAAGAGAAAGAAAAAGCAATAAAGATAGGAAAGTTAAACTGTCATCTGTTGACAATATGACACTACATAGAAGACCCAAAGATTTCTAGACTTAATTGACAGATTCAGTACAGTAGCTGGATATAAGGTAAACTCAGTAGCCCTCTTGTACACAAAAAACAGGCTCACTAAGAGTGAAATTAGGGAAATAATTCCTTTCACAATAGCATCCAAAAAAAATGAAATATCTAGGAATCAATCTAACAAAGGAAGGAAGAGACCTCTATGTTGAGAACTATAGCACTCTGAAAAAAGAGATTGAAGAGGACATAAGAAAATGGAAAGATATCCCTTGATCCTGGGTAGAAAAAACCAATATAGTGAAAATAGCCATACTTCCAAAACTGCTACACAGATTCAATGCAATCCTGATTGAAATTTCAATAGTATATTTCACTGTACTAGAGAAAACAATTCAAAAATTCCTTTGGAATTAGGAGACGTAGAGTAGCAAAAGCAATTCTAAGCAACAGAGACATGGCAGGGGGTATCACAATCCCCAAGGTGAATCTATACCACAAAGCCACAATGATAAAAACAGCATGGTACTGGCAAAGAAATAGACCTGAAGATCAGGGGAATAGATTAGAAGATACAGAAACAACTCCAGACATATTCAGCTACCTCATCTTAGACAAAGGAGCCAACCATCCTCACTGTAGGAAAGGGAGCCTCTTTAATAAATGGTGTTGGAAAACTGGATTTCAACTTGCTAAAGATTGAAACTAGAACTCTACCTTTCACCATACACTAAACTAAAATCCAAGTGGATTAAAGATCTAAATATTAAAACAGCAATACTAAACTGGCTGGAAGATATGTTAGGTAGAACTCTTGAAGGTATTGGCATAGGAAAAGACTTTATGAACAAATAGTAGCACAGCAACTAGCACAAAGAATCAACAATTGGGATCTCATCTTTTTAAAAAGCTTCTGCACTGCAGGAGAAATCACAAACAGAGCTAAGAGACAAACTACAATGTGGGAAAAAAATTTTACCAGCAATTCCTCAGACAAAGATCTACTATCTAGAATATATAAAGAGCTCAAAAAAATCAGATGTCCCCCAAAATATAAAGACCCAATTCAAAAATGGGCATCTAAAATGAACAGAAATTTCTCAGACAAGTAAAAGCAACAATATACGATAAAATGTTCAACATCAATGGTCATTTGAGAGATGCAGATAAAAACAACACTGAAATTCCACCTCAACCCAGAAAGAATGGCTGATACCAAAAAAATCAACCTATAACAAATGCCAGAGGGATTGTTGGGAGAAAGGTACCTTTCTTCATTGTAAGTGGGACTGCAGACTGGTGCAACCACTGTGGAAATCAATATGGAGATACCTCAAACAACTAGGATTAGAAGTCCCATTTGACCCAGCCATTCCTCTGCTGGGTATCTTCCCCAAAAAATTAAAAGAATCATACCACAGCAATATATACTCACCTATGTTTAAAGCGGCACAGTTTTTTTTTTTAAGAGTAGGATAAATTTATTGAAGGAAAGAAAGCTTCTGTCTAAGAGAGACAGATGTAGGACCAGGAAGTGCGCTGTCCACTCAACCCACGTCTCCACAATGTTTTATACAGCCAAGCCATGTGGTGAGATGGGTACAAAGTGGGAAAGACTGTAAGATCCAATGGAAAATTATAAGGTGGGCATGAGGTGGGGCAAAACCACAACCAACCAATAAGATTACAACTACAGTCACCCAGGTAATATTGATTAAATGTGGTCAAATGGAGAAGCAAGTCAGATAGCAAGCATACAAGAATTTTCAGTAAGGGTCGGGGTCAGGGATACTTCCTGGAAAGGCTGGGTTAAGACGTTGGCCCCTCCCTCCCCCAGGTAATTGTTACTTATTTAGAATATCATTCACGGCTCTTTATTCCCAGGGGAAGCACAAAGGTATAGCAGGTAGCCCTGTCTAACTGCCTACAAAATATCTAATTAACTTGACCCATCTGCAATATTCCCCCCTCTGAAGAAGTACCCCTAACTGCTCTGAGGAAGTAGAGGGCAAAGACAGCTCTGGCTACTTCTAGCTGAAGAGGGTTGTAGTTGTGATCAGCAGTTAGAGTTACTCTACAGAGGGTTTATCTAAAGGCCTTTGGTGGGTTCCTGGCACTGTCATCTTGGTAGCTGTATAGCTTTTAAGTCTGGAGGAGACAAAGCCAAAGAAACAGTTAAGAATGCAGGGGCCACAGGGCCGGGGATTTAGCTCAGCGGTTCCACCACCTGCCTTGGAAGCACAAGGACCCAAGTTCGATCCCCAGTACCAAAAAAAAAAAAAGAATGCATGGGCCAAATTATAAGGGCAGCAGGAATGCTATGAATACAGCCCACATAGAGGATAAGGAGAAGGTCTAGAGGACTTCAGAGTCCAACATAGAAGTCGTGTAGTTTAGCAGTTATGAGCTGTTTACAAGGTCGATCTAGTGGATCCCAGTAAGCGGCAAAATTTGTAATAGCTACAAGTAGGAAACAGCCCAAGTGCCCATCAATTGGAGACTGGATAAAGAAGATGTGGGGTTTTTATACATACATACATATATATATGTATATATATATATGTATATATGTATATAAAATGGAGTACTACTCAGCCATAAAGAAAGAGAAACTAGAGATATTTATAGCTAAGTGGGTGCACATCGAGGCCATACTCTCAAGTGAAATAAATAGGACACATGTCTAAATACTGAATAGTTTCTCTGGTGTGATAAACTAAAAGTGTAAATAAGGATCAAAATGTGTAATTGATATTGTGTAATAGGAAGAAAAGGTCTAAAAGAGTAGGGTAGTGGGAGGAGTAGGGGAAAGGGAAAAAGGGAAAAGAAAAAATAGAAAAGGAATAGCATGGAAACAATGTCTTTGTAAACACGGAAGGGTGGAGGGGGTGAAGAGAAGGCTGGGAATGGGGAAAAAATAAGAACCAAGATGAGTCATGTAAAGATACAAGATCCCAATGATGAATGTAATTGCACTGTATTCCTAAAATGTACCAATAAACTTAATTTAAAAATTAATTAATTAAAAAAAGAAAAAGGAAAGAGACGGCCAATGAAACAACACTACGACATTTGCACAGAACTGGTCTCCCCAAACATTTCCACACGCAGATGTACTGTGCTGTATCTAAAATGCTTGGAACCAGATCGTCAGATTTCAGATGTTTTTGCATACCAGAATATTGGCACAGATTTTAATGGCTGAGCCTCCAGTACTTATAAAATACTCCAAAATCTGAAACATTTTGAGCATCTCCAATGATTCTGATAAGCAAGGCAGATCTTACAGCTCAAATTTATCAATGAAGAAAGTGATAAATTGATAAAGATCACATATCCCTTTTAACAACTTCTTTTACATGCCAGAACAAAATATATACATGGTAAACTAAAACTTCTTTTATCCATCCCCCAAAAAGTCCTTTGAAAAAGTCTATTCCTGGTGTCATAAAAATTTCCTGAGAATATTAAAGACTAACTGAATACATCCCAAATTCACCAGAGTGCATCTTCAATCTAGACTCTTATAAATTTCTTCTCATTTTGGTCACCATTCCCCCAAGATGAATTAAGACACTCTACTGCATAAACATTAAACAAATATAAAAGAAAAGTTTAATACTGGCAACACAGTTTAGCATTTCTCATGCAAAGAAATAGAAGGCATTTCTCTTGGCCTACCCTAATTCAAAAAACTGTCCCTTGGGTTCCAGACCATATAAACTAGTATTGTGGTCATACTACAATTTCCAGGCTTTAAAAGCCCTTTCCCCTCTTTCAATCAAGAGGCCCCAGAATGCAGATAATGTAATTCCACAGCTCAAAAACGATGTGAGAATGCATGAGTAGTGGAGAATGAATATAAATCAGAGTTCCAAAAAAGCACTTCTGAAAGTGACTGATTCTGTTAATGAAAATGATGAACAGTTACCTACACAGACTTTCCAAGAGGCAGCCTCGATTTTGGCCCATTGCTGACCAATAGAACTTTCTGGGATAATAGAAATGCCCTGTATCTGTAAAATCTAGCATAGCAGCCAACAGCCACATGTAACTACTAACCATTCATAGTACATATAGTGCAATGGAGGAACTAATTTTTAATCTACTAAAATTTAACTTAAATTTAAATGCAAAGATATATGTGGATAGCAAAGCTTTAAATTAGGACAATAGTCAGGACACAGAATTAAAGCCCAGTTTGTTTCCATAGGTCCCACAGACCCTGAAAGTCCCAGACACAACAAAAAGACATGGATCTCGCTGGGCATGGTGTCACATGCCTGTAATCCCAGCACTCGGGAGGCTGAGGCAGGAGGATCGCTGTGAGTTCGAGACCAGCCTGGGCTGCATAGTGAGTTCCAGCTCAGTCTCAACTACATAGTGAGACCCTGCCTCAAAAAAATAAAAAAATTTTAAAAAGACATGGATCTCTTTCTTCAGCAGCCCAGTCTTGATATTTTATTTTATTGAATCTTATCTTTATCATGTCTACAGTGGAAATCTCAGCATCAACATCTCAGGGTCGCTTGGAGGGCTTTCCCTCATGGTGTCTAGCACACAAAACACTGTAAAACAACAGTTCTCTACTCTACACTCCCCTCTCCTTCTCACCCCAAAAGGACATTACAACTTGGAACTTAACAGACAATTACAAAATACAATGTCATGAGCAATCTGTAAAACTGTTTTGAGTTTCCTAAAAGTAATAACAAAAAAACGGAGCCAGGAATTTAGCTGAGTAGTTCTGATGCCTGCCTCACAAGTGCAAGGTCTCAAGTTTGATCCCTAGTACCAAAAAAAAAACAAACATGGTCTTACATTTTATTTTGTCAAAAACATTTACAGCATAAAAAAAAATTATAAAGCATGTCCTTTTTATATTTGGATAATTATAACTATATTAATGAGCCAGAAAGCTAAAGGATACTCTTCTCTGAGCTCAAAAGGCATGACATTCTAAAATAGGCACAATAAAAACCACATTAGACTGTTTAAATACTATTTGTATGGTTTCTTCACAAGTAGCAGATTTGGAGACTCCCTACATTCTTGTATAAGGGACAAGGTATCCACCATTTCTGTAGTTCTAAATAAATATTTGCTTAATTGTAAGAGATGAAATTCAAGAGCAACTGCTAATATCTTTTACACCTGGCTATATAGAGACTATCGGAAGACTATACATAAAATTTTCAATATATATTCAGTGCAGATTTACATATGAAGATAGAAAATAGACAACCACCTTAACATTCTACATTAGAATTATATATAAATAAGACACTAATGGCGTATCATATTTAAGATGTGTAAAGTTCATAGAATAAATAAATAAGATTTGAATTATATACAGTTTGACTTCCACTTTAAAAATTAAACGTATAAGTGGAAAAGGTTTTCACAAAGTTATTTTCATTAGCAGATACAGCAACATCTAACTTATTTCCTTCACATCTTTTCCTATTTTCTATCCTGCATTTCCAGATGTACTTATGACTTGTATTAGGAGCTGAGTTTCAAACAATTTAAAGTCATTTACCCTGGATATGACCCAGGCAACCATGGAGAGCAGCTCACAGTACCTGTGGGAAGAGAAAAGCTTGAACTGCAATTGCCTCAAATGTGTTTCAGCTCCCAGCAGCCTGGAGACCAAGCAGTAAGAGAATTACCCAGGGCTCATCTGACATCTGAGGGGGCTGCCAGAGCCATCATCTTCTCCTTCCTTCTCTGAACGACAGTATACTGTCTGCCAAGTTTTGCACCAGCTGTTGGTTTGCATCCACAGAGGCAAGAACATTTATAAATTAAGGGGAAACCTTCCTCTAGCAACTACAGACTGAAGTAATCTTTTCTAAAGGTCATTTTGTACCAAAGATTTTTAAAATGTGAAATTGATGGTCATATCATTTTGGAACAATTATGTTGAGGTGACATATGCAAGAGACACTCTTAATACCTCAGCAAATGGAGCCCCTAAGTCTGCCCAGGCTGCTGAAGAGTAGATGGTTATAGGCAAATGATAGCAAACAGAGGTCCTAGGCAAGGAAGTAGGAGGAAGCAGCCACCGCACAAGCTTTTACATTGGGGTGCAGTCAAGAAGTATAGTACAACTTCTACCAGGACAGGAGAGGACAGGGCATGTGTTGACAAACATAAGTGTTCTTTTTTTTTTTTCTTGTACTGGGGATCGAACTCAGGACCTTGAGCTTGTGAGCCAGGTGTGGTTCCACTGAGCTAAATCCCCAGCCATAACAGCGTTCTTAGAAAAGCAGACAAGGCACAATCACAAAAATGCCTTGCAAGCCATGCTTTGATTCCAGGTGACCAAGGATTTATTAATTTTAAGGCATTCAGTGATT
Organism: Fukomys damarensis; assembly: GCF_012274545.1. Lineage (NCBI taxonomy): Eukaryota > Metazoa > Chordata > Mammalia > Rodentia > Bathyergidae > Fukomys > Fukomys damarensis. The sequence goes on from NW_022900916.1 coordinate 15,659,836, forward strand.
AGTACCTAAGGATACAGCTGCAGCAGAAAAGATTAGTCTAATGAGACCTCTAAATCATTCTCAAAATGTTTTTAAGTGTATAAAATAAAATTCAAAGGAAGCTAACAAAACTGACAATCCTCCCCAGCGAAGCCCAGGGTAAGAGTCTATGGCAAGCTAAAACCTAGATTGCTGGGCCCTCCCTCCTCATGTCCCAAGACTGCTGATGCTGCTGGTGAGGGGAATTAGGGATCACTCTGCAGCTAGAAACAGGGTGGACTTGGTACTGCCGACAGTCTTATCTCTGTGACCCCAGTACCTGCTGCTTGTGCAGAGGATGAACAACATAAATGCTTCTGAACAAATGAATTGGAATACAGATTGAATAGTATATTCAGTACATAATAGGTTTGGATAAGTTACACCTTGGCTTGTTTTATATTGTGATTTATTTTATTCTTCTATATTTCTTGGGATTACTAGAGACAATGGATTATACTATTTTGACCTAATCTTACAAGTTTTGGTAAAATTCAGAAAGTTATCAACTAACCAGTTAAATTTCCATATATTAACTAATACCTACAGTCTGCAATTACTTTTCAAAATATAGTTAGATAATGAGTTAAAATGCTTGGATCCCCTTTATTCATGTATAAGAAATCTCTCTTATTAATACTAACAGTGTCAAGTACTGAAAATGTCAAAAAAAGCTATCACTCTTAATTCACTAAAAAAAATTCAAAGGTTGTTCAGTAAGTCTTTAGAGAACTTTTGTAATAAATGATGGAACTTTTTTTTTCTTTCTTTCTTTTTTTTTTTTTTGAACTTTTTTTTTTTTTTTTTTTTTTTTTTTTTTTTTTTGTGTGTGTGTGGTACTAGGGATCAAACTCGGCACCTTGCACTTGCAAGACAGGTGGCCGCACCACTGAGCTAAATCCCCAGCCCTGAGACACTATTTTTAATTAACTTCCCAATTGTTTAGTTACAAATGAGTGTTTCTCAATCTCGTGACAACACTTAAAAATTATTCCTTTCCTTAAGTATTTTAAATATTTCTTGTCTCTTCTCATTTATTAGCACTATATTGTAAGCCTTACACTTAAGGTAAGATTCAGTCCAGCTTTTAAGCAACTATGAGCCAGTTGAAAGAATTCCATTACTGCAGTCAGTATTTGTAAAGCAGCCTGCTCTGTGATGGTTGCTATGGAGGATGTAACAGAAGTCAAAGTCGGCCACACTTTATCCCTGTGACTGTAAGCAATCTCCTCTAGCACTCTACCTAGCAGTGTATTGGCACAAACATGCCTTTCTCTTAGAATGACACTCCAGCAGCTTTTCAAATCTATACCATTCTACAATTTACCCATACTCACCACTGGTCCATTGCTTGACTGGGGATGTCCTTTCTTCTTCCAGGATCTCTCTCATCTGCATTTCTTCCCCTCTCATACACATCTCTGCTCAAGTACATAGCACCTAGCCTTCTGTAGCAGTCCCTTTGCCCTTGTCCCCCTCTTTAGTCTCTGCTGCCACCTTTATCCCATCACTTCCAACCGCAAACTTACACAAGCCCAACCAAAATCCTACCTGGCAACCTATATATCACTTAATTCCTACACAAGAACAAAATTTTTTAACTTGCCCTCGTTCTACAAAACAATACAGTATAACCACTATTTATGTAACATTTACATTGCATCTGGTACTATAAATAATCTAAAAGTATTTAAGTATACGGAAAAAAACTTTTTGTGCAGATTATGTGCAAATACCTTTTATATAAACCTGTATGTGCTGCCAAAGTGAGCACCCTTTTATATAAAAGATTTGAACCTTCTCAGATTTTGGCATGGGGGGGTCTTGGAATCAACCCCCTTTTGAAAACCAAGGGATAACTACATATGACCATCCTCCCCCAGAAGCCTTCCCAAAGCCAATAGCAATTCCCTCTTCCCATTTTCCACAAAATAAAGTATTACAGTGTAGGGCAACCATACCTCCCTCTTTGGCCAAACTGTAAGCTTCTGTACCTAAGGACTGTACATTATACTTCTGAATATCTATCTGCCCACCTCAATGTAGTCCAGTCAGAGAAATGCTCCATACCTATCTGACTCTGACTCAGCTCATCAGCAAACCTAAGATCCAGATGTACCTCTCTAAAAGGGCTTTTGCGAACAGTAAATATGATAATAAAATTTTTCTCTGCAAAACACTCTACAAATTGAATTGGTAGGATAATGTAATTGGGGAAGCAAATGTTAGTTCACATAGAACTAAGAACTAACAAATGACATCAAGTCCTAAGCGTTTTAGAATACCACAGGCATTCAAAGGCAGAGAAGGCCACTGCAGGTTCTTGTGAGATTCTAGGTGCAGTTTTCCCTGGAAAAGATGGTTTGAGGCAAGCTCCCAAGCAGAGCAGCTAGGGCAAAGAAAGCCCACCAAGCCTTCCAGGGCTCTCTCTCAGAGCATCGTAATCTCTTTCGTAAATCATCAAGAATCTGTGCATGGCAGTCAGAGGTTAAACAGAAATCTGAACAGCTCTGGGTGGTCTCCTTGACAGGCATCTCCATCACTATTTCCCAGCCAGAGGTCGGGAAGAAAACAGAATGTTCCTTCAGCAGGGAAAAACAATTACTTTGCTAAACTCTAACCTGCTATACATTCATCTTTCTAAAGGATTTACTTACGCTTGGTTATGGCCTCTATTACAGATTCTATCACAGCACTCGTGGTTTATATCCCACCACTTCTTTCTGGCACTGCTAGCTTAGTAAACAATGTCACCCACTAATATGGATTCTGGGCTCTTCAAGGCAAGTCCCAAGGGCCACCATCAGCGTCCCCCGCTGAGGCCCCTCACCTTTTGTACCCTGGTGTTGGCATTTACTTTATACACACAGGGAACAAGAATAATTAACTTCAGTGAGTCTTAATATTTTAATAATTAAGTTATCCGAAAAACAGTGATGTACAGTGTACATAAAAGGTTTATAAGCAGCAAACAGCCTACTGTTTCCTACAGTAGTCTACCCAGTGACAATAGTCCTTAAATATACCCCATATACAAATATTTCTAGAACACTGAACATATTTGTTATGACTTATATAAGTCCAATATAAATGAAGAAGTAAAAAAAAAAAATTCTAGGGACTAGTGTATTTGCTTTAAAAATTGAATGAGACAGATTCCCATTACAGAATTTAAGTAAGAAAATGTCAGACATTCTCCTAGATTCATATACTGTGATCTAAGTAGGCCCACAGTAACAGGGCTGAAAGATGAATACCATACATCATTCACACCTGCCATGGAAAATCTAATAGAAGGCTACATTTCCTACAAATTCTAATTAGACTAGAAAGAATAATCAGAGGATTTTCCTTTGATACTAGGATCTGCCTTTATCACAGTATCAACCTATGAAAAACAAAAGCAGCTTACTAGTTCAACATTCTAATTTCAAGAAGCAAAGTCTGGCTTTTTTGTTTTGTCTTATTTTGTCTTTTGTTTCTTGTTTAACTTGCTGTTTTTACCTAACCCTAACCTTCAAGTCAGCAAAGTCTTTTAATATGAAAAATAAATGCAGCCCCTGATGGCTGTTCAGATAGGCTGAGCTAATGTACACGGCATGAGATGCTTCATTTACAGAAAGAAGGTCGGTTAAACTTTCCTGGGGACAACCTGGGCTCTCCAACAGTGTCTCTTCCCAGTTAAGCAACACCAATAGATATTTCAAAACTTGGCTAATGTGCCATAACAAAACTAGAAGACCATTAAATTAATTTTTCCTCTGTGACTGTAAATAAAAGATGACTTTTTTTAAAAATCATCTAAACTAAAGAATATTCCAAATTCAGTCTGTAGGTCCCATCTAGATTAGCTTAACTTTCTAAAACAAACATTTGGAAGATAGAAATGGAGCTATGTTATTACTATTGTGGTTGTTAAAATGCTAGTTAAAAAAAAGTATCCCTTCCTTATAAATTATGTTTAAAAACTGATTTAAAATGATATTGTGTAATTTTTAAAGCACATCACAATTTTATTTTGTGTGTTTCCAAAGAGAAGTAATTCCAAAGAGTGTGAAACCTAATTTATCTGGCATCAAGAGAGCAGAGCTCTAGAAGGAGTGGCTTCCTGAATAACAAACACGTTACCATTCACTGGCCTGGAGTGGAAGTTTTGTCTCTGTCCGCCAGCACTCCTCCCCCACGGGCTGCCCCTCCTCCCATCTGCACAGGGCTGGCAGGGCTGTTACTGGTGGGATCCTGGTCCCTCCTCTCAGAGGAAACACGTACCCACATCAGACCAATCTCAGTCGTCACCCCCCTGGACAGAGTGGTACATCTGGAAGTAGGCATGTGACCCAGGCGGGTCCTGCATTCTTTCACTTATTTTTGTCTGTGGATGTCAGGAGGGAGGAAGATGGTGTATCTATTGTGTGTGTGTGTGTGTGTGTGTGTGTGTGTCCCCCTCCCTCCCTCTCTTTCTCTCTCTCTCTCCATTTCCATCTCTATCTCTCTCCAAACTTTCTAACCAAGTAGACTTGAAGGAAAAGCAAAAGAGCCCTAAGAGATTCCAGTTCATGTCCTAGGTTCTGCTTTGCCCAAAGCTAGCTCGGTCCCAGTACTAGTGGTTACATGAGCCAATATTTTCAAGGTGGGTTTTATTACTTGTGACTAAAAATATCAATTCATACAATCTTCAAAATCCATCTGATTAAACCAGCATTTCTACAACAGTTCAAAAACACAGGTAAACACATTTAACCCTTTCTTATTGATTTAGTCACATATTAAAACATGACATGTTCCACAGCATTTCTGAATTACCTGAAGATGTGCTCGCTTCGGCAGCACATATACTGAATTACCCAAGGATACTTGACTCCATTAAAGAAGCAAACGCAGCGGCTTTGTAACATTTCTTTGTTTATTTTATTGTCATTAACACAACACTGCCTGAGCATAGAGGGCCACATGTCAATTTGCCCTTTCTTGTAGCTGCTGCTGACTCTACTGCCACATCCTACAACAGGTGTGATGTTTCCTAAACAAGAATAAGCATTTACCAAAAAGGAATAAATTAAAAACATGCCAAGCTAGTTGTTGTGAATGACTAATCACAACACGTCCTTTGTCTCACAAGGAACAGAGCTTCACTCAAATTAAAAGAGGAATACATAAAAAGAACAGAATGGGAGGGGTGCCTGCTCTGACATGGCCCAGCCCCACACTCCACCATTCTGCCCTCCCCTCGCCCTCTTCATTTTCTCCCTTTTTCACACAATGAACTCCACTCTCTCACCACCCTGGCCAATGGCATCCCTTGTTGCATGCATCCTTTAGTGGTCAGCCTCTTCACCAGACTGTGAGTCCCTTTTCTATCAGCTAATTGATTTAATTTCTCACTTCCCAAGTATAACTTCCTGGAAGAGGAATCTGGCCTACCTCTTCTTTTGAGCTAGACCAAAATCATGCCACTGTCAGTTGATGGACGGCTTTCTCTGGGTTGGGTGCCCACTCTCGGCACAATTAGTAACAGCCAAAAAAAGGTCCCATTTATGTACTTGATCATTATTTAAACATTTATTTATCAACCATTTACACAGAGCTTAGTATAGGCAAGGCAGATACTTTCCCCACTGCTTATAAATATTCATCAATTATATACTCATGTAACACAATTAAATAGTTTTTTTTAATTATTACTCCATTCTAATCAGACTGAGATGATCTTGAATGTCTTTACTGGTTACACAGCATATTCACTGTCCTTTAAATATATACAGCAAAACCTTGGTTTGCGAGCATAAATTATTCCAGAAACGTGCTTGCAATCCAAAGCACTTGTATGTCAAAGTGAATTTCCCCGTAAGAAATAATGGAAACTCAGATAATTCATTCCACAACACACAAATATTCACAGAAAATGATTACAATACTGTAATATAATACAAAATAATTAAGAAGATACAAAATTTTAAAACAAACAAATTAACCTGGACTTACCTTTGAAAACCTTCATGGCTTCACAGGAGACGAGAGAAAAGTTATTGTATAGGAAGATTTTTACCATCGCTAAGGGCATCACTGCTATCTATTGGCTCAATAGAGTTTTTCTCTTTTCCTATAACTAGCAAGGAACCTAATCAATGATGATGGCACTTGCTTTTTCCTCCTTTTGAGAATTTTGTGGAAATGTGACATTGCACTGTCAATGAACAAATTCATCACTCACACTGATTCAGCCTTGTTTGGGTGGGGCTTTTCTACAAAATTTTGCACTGTTTCCCACATTTTACATAGCTCTCCAATCTCATTTGAAGTTAGGGATCCCTCTGCCTTTTTCTTGTCCTCCTCCTCTTCCAAAGTCTCTTGCTGTTGGGAGATGATCACCCACAATCCCAAAGAGAGAAGAACCTTTGGCTCAGTTATGATCATACCATGTCTGGCATCATGTATTAAGTATTCCTATTGTAAGACATTGCTCATTTATCAAGTTAAAATTTACTAGAAATGTCTGCTTGTCTTGCAGAAAACTCATAGCAGAAGTTACCTGCAATCTAAGATTTTACTGTATTTCAAATCAAATTCTGCAAGAATATATTTATTTTAAATTTTAGTTATTTCTAGAAAATGGGCTATAGCAATCCAGCAGAATCTTTTAAAGTATAACAAAAGAAAAGTGACCTTGTTGGGCTGTAAGGCTTTCCTAACATGTTTTCAATAATGGCAGTATCACTGACATGGGTTAAATGCTTGGTAATAATAGTTGCTTAGCAGAATTCTAGTATTACATCTGTTTCCAGTTCTTTAATGAAATGTACTACATGTTTGTTGGAGAAGGGTAGAGAAAAAGCAGGTAAAATTGTGTATAATTTCCAAAGTTCCCATCAGACATATCTCAACTGCAAAATAAGTCATCAGTAGACAAAATTCCACTGGGACAATGGTGTGTCACTGGACCAAAATCCAAGGATCTCAATTAAGAGATACTATTCTTCAGGAAACAAAGCCGTAACACTTGGTTCAAACTTGCCTCTTTTTTCCAACTTCTCCCAAGGGATTATTTTTAAATTGATTTTGATGCCAAAAGAAGAGCAAACATCTTCCATTTGAAAGTGGAACTGAAAGACAGAAGCAAGCGGTCAAGAAGCTAACCTGGCAACACTTCAGGCCAGTAGCCAGATCCCCTGAACTCAGTCTTGGCTGAAGTCACCAGTGTCTCCCCAGTGCACAGCTGTGCGGTAGCTGTCCCACCTTGACAAAAAAATGCTTGTGAAAGACAACAAAGCCATCACACAGAAACACTTTATTATAGAATCCATGAATGCAGTAATGAGCATTAGGCCATCAGCCCATTAACTTAAAATGCTCAGGGCAGAAGAGGAGTCAAGAAAAATGCACAGATACCATTCTGTGAAGAACAGGTCACATATATTCAAGGATTTTATTTTGTTAACAATAATAAAAACTGCTCATCCCATACTCTCACTGATCATTCAATGCCTCTGCACCTTTGCACCATTTGTTCAATCAAACCCAACCTGAATAAATCTAAGTAATTCATTAACTATTCTGGGCCTTAACTTTATCTCAGAGAAAAAAAAGAAATGAGGTACTTACTAAATATTCTCCAAAATCTCTTTAAATCTTTTAATTTTATCATTTGACATTAAATCTGCTTGACTTTCTCCTCTGCTAGCAGAGGTCCCCTGAGCCTCTTCTCACTCTCCATAATTCTAAATAACAATTGTCCTACAATTGACTTAGGTGTCTAAACATAATAATGATCACAATTCAATCTAAATTATGATTTGAAAACATCACTTTATTAAATCACTGAGCTCACCACATGTCATATTTTCTGGTATAAAAATACTACTCCCTATGAATATTTAAAATATTCTCTCAATTTGGACTACTAGCTGCCAGGTAAAACTGAGTTATCCACCAAGTTTTAAACTGCCTTTAAATCATTACATTTGTTGTAAAACAATCTAAAATGAGATCCAGAAACTGTTCACAACTTCAATAATTTAGAGTGTCTCTCATTTGGGCTACACTGAATGAGAGCTAAATGTTTTTCATCTTACATCCAACACATCTCTTCTGGTATCAGTGCTTTCACCTGGCTAAATTGTTTGGATTTGTGTTAAGTCAAGGTCTCAAAGTCACTCCCTTTCAATAAATCCCAAACATAAAGAAATAATTTATTTTAAGAATATGAGCAAGCATAAGGCAACTAGGCAAACTAAACACTGAGCACGGCTGATGAAAAGAACAATTCTGAATTCTATTTACAATTATATTTGTAAATCACTGAAGGGGAAAATCAGGTACATCTACTGTCCCAGTATGGGTCAGAAATCCAAGAAAAATTTCAATTTAAGTATTGCAAACCTTTAAAAAAAAAAGCACCCTGTGTGGTCCTATGTTGGAAAAAACCTGCACATACACTTGTATACTCACTATCTCCCCAAAGCTATAAAATCTTTCAACTAGGAGCAGCACAGCTTTAAGGATGCAATTTTAAACACAAAACTTAAAGTGCTACTTAGAATAGGATGATTTAAATCTCAGATAGACTACATTGAGAATTTTACAATCCAAATACTTGATTTTTTTTTTTTTTAAAGAAAACATTTTCTATGGAGCAGGAGATTATAAAGTATTTTGTGGTTGACTCATGAAATTTCTGAAAATATCATCCAATACTCTAGGAATGCAGAAATAGGAGATGAATGCCAATTACGCATTTGTGGACCATCCCAGGCCTTGTGCTTTCCTCCCCTTCTCTGTTGTAGCCTTTCATGAGACTTCTGGCCTTGATTCCAAAGTGCAAATCCATCTTGAGAGGCATGGATACTTGTACTTCTAAAATGCAAAAACAAAATAGCCAGAACAGATAAGGGGATGGGGACCAACTGCCTCTAGTCAACACTAGCCTCCATCAGGGAGCACCAGGTGGGAGGGATTCACCTACAATGGGCACTTAAAGAAGCTACATTAATTTGCACAGATGAGTGATTCAACTAGAGACCATAAATTCCATCAACAGCTTCTTCCTAAAAGTTTCTGAGGCCTCTAAGGCCTCTGGTTTATAAACAACCACTACGTTTATCACCTCCAATCTCATAGGCAAAATAGAGAGAAGCAGCAAATTACAAGGAGGGAAGGAAGTATAAAAAGCAGCAAAGAAAATTACAATTGACAGTGTGAAAACAAAAAGGGAAAGAAAAAGAAAAGCAAGGAAATTATTTTTTAAAGAAAATATATTCAGGATTATTTAGTATAGAAGCAAAGCACACAGACCTCAGTAGCTCCAAAGATATTACTACACTGCAGAGCAAGCCATGCCTTCATAACGATGACCTCAGTTACTGACACAAAAGATCAGGCTATACTCACAACGCCCTTGAAGGGAAAGGGAGGGAAAGGGTAGTTAACATTTCTTACAACGTTCTTAAAAACATAGTCAATTAGAATACTAAAAGAAGTCTCAGGTATCCAGAAAACCTGTTGAAGTAATTAAGTAATCTAAGATATTTTAAAGCCAAAATGAGTAAATAAGCACCTACAAATAAGAATTAAAATACTCAGATATACATACTGTATTGTCAGCTACAGGCTTGGTACCCTCAGAAGCTGCACCATTTATGCTTAAATAAAAAATATGCTTTTCTGCCACAATGATCCAGTCATATATTCTACCTTACAAGCACTGCCATGCATTAAAAATGTTAGTAACATGAAAAACCTCCATAGACACAGTGACAAAAAAAAAGTTAAGTTGACATAAATGTGAATCAGAACTACTTTCACTAAATACCCCAACTTATTTTCAAAGACAAAAATACTTTCAATTTTAAACGTTAAAAAAACTTTCACAAACCGTCCTGACCCTCCTTCAAAGCACAGATATTTCAGAATCATGCCTCAATGTCTTAAGCCTCTGCATTTTCGTATCACATTGGCAAAGGCCGAATGGCTCACTTCTGATACTGATTTTCCTCTTAAATGGAAAAATAATTACCCGATAAAGAAATAACTAATGAATACAATTATAATCCACTTCATAAAATAGACTAGGTATTGAAAAGAAAAACTATGAAAATGGTTAGTAAGAATTTTGAACACTGCATATTATTTCACTAAAGAAAAGTCATTTAAACAAGTATTTTTGTTATATTCATATTTTTCTTTCATCTTTACTATATTTGAGCTATAGAGGAAAAAAAATCATACACTGCACAGATGTTAAGTTATAAAGTCTAACAGCATAATGGCACACTGAACTGACCCACAGGAACTAGGAGCCAGAACTTTACCAAAACCCTGCACCCAACTAGGTATCCTCCATACCTATTTCAGCTCCTGCTCTCTAAGGCATTTTTTTCATATGCACCTGGAAAATGTTTCCTTATTATTATAATATATATAATATAAACATATAAAATATGTATAATATATTATATGTATATATATTATACATTATAATATATATAATATAAACATATAAAATATGTATAATATATTATATGTATATATATATTATACATGTAATAAAAATGTCCAAATATTTCAAACAATTAGTTTCTTTCTAGTTTGCTAGGGCTGCCATCAGGAACTACCACCACATACTGGGCACCTTATGTAACAAAAATTCATTCTCTCACAGACTACAAGTCCAAGATCAATGTATCCGCAAAACTAGTTTCCTAGTTTGCCTCACTGTTTGACTTTCAGATGGTCATACACTTGTCTGTGTACTTACATGGTCCTCGCTATGCACACACACAACTATGGTGTATGTGTGCATAACATTTCCTTTTCTGGTGTGGACACCAGTCATACTGGACTTCAGACCAGATTAAAGCCCACCCTAAATGCCTCGTTTTAACTCAGTCACCTGTTTAAAGGATCTATCTCCAAATGCTGTCATATTCTAAGGAATTTGGTTTAAGACTCCAAAATACAAATTTGGAGGGGTGTGGACACAACATAGGCAATAACACTGCTCAAATGTAATTTAAAACAAATATTCCAGGATGTTTTTTATGCTGTGCATTTGAGGATTTTTCAGAACAATTTAAGGAAATATCCTCCACCTAGAAGGCTAACATCCACTTGGCCAAACTAAGGAAATAACTGCAAAAACAAGAATGCTCCCAGAATAAGAAAAGTTAGATGCTCTCTCTTTACTACTTAGGCTTGCTTTAATGCCAGCCTTTCTCTTAGGGTTCTACACAGCACTTCCCTCTAAAAAGAGGTTTTGACCAGATCTCGCAGAGGCCTTGTCCTCTCTAGGGGGAAGTGAACAAACACTGGAAGTGTCTAACCCTAGTAAAAGCCAGGAAATTTCTATTTCCATGTAGAAAGAGAACCAGTGAATCAGATAAAAGTATTTAACTGCCAGTGTTAGAAACAAAGGTCAAAATCAGGGCAACTGCTCCCTACAAAACCAGACACTCTTACTTAAAATTACAGCAATTCTTAGTCTTTTGTATTTATATTCTGTAATACATAAGTGTATGAACAATCTGCCATTAAGTTTAAAAAAACAAAATGGTAAATATTATATGGTCTTATTACTGTAAGAATGTATGAAATACATAAAAACAAAGCTAGGAAGGAAACACCTTAAAAAATAATAGGTTATTACATTCTTACAGTGAGATTATAAAGATGTTGAGACTTTTTCTTTATGCTTTTTGGTATTTCCAGATTTTCAACCTTAAAATATTAAATATTAATTTCTCCTATAAACACATAGGTAAAAATGAGAACCTGTTATACAACAAAAGATCCCCATAGGTAGATAAGAACCCAGAGGATACAGCCCCAGATCTGAACAAACTAGGCAGCAAGCTTAATCACCTCACATAAGCCTTCACGACAACCAGGCTGATCACATGGACATGTATCATTTCACGGATACCAAAGACATCTGGCATGTCAACAGCTCAAAGGTCAACCAATGATTACATAGAATCCAGTGTAATCTCTCTGACATTCTATATATTTGCTTGTTACTACAGTGTCAGATTTTACATTCTGTCCAAAATCCAGGAAGGAAAAAAAAACCCTGCTAAACAGCATAATCTCCCTCATGCATTGTGTGACGAAGAAACAGCAAAAGAGATGACTCCCCACCCCCTCTCAAATTTCTAATTACTTTTCCATGTTTCAGCACAACTCTAGGGAAGGAGGGAAATGTCACTTCTGGACAATAGCCTTGTTGTAGTAGATTATTTTCCATTGTCTCTTTCCAAAGACTTAGCAGCGAGGCAGCTGTTTTGTAGGCAGAAGCCCCTCTTATCCTGGCTCCCAAAGGAATAATTTCCTAAAGAGATTAATAACAGAGCCAAACAGAAGTGGCTTTGAAGCCTGTGCTGCTCTTTTAAAGGCAGTCGGCAGCTAGTTCAAAAGGGTTCCACTGGGATCTAGTCTGGTTTCCCAAATAGTTGTTAGCTGAACAATATTTAGGAATCACACCTGCTCCCAAAGACTACTACATATTCTGAATACACTAAGAAGCTCACCAGGAGACCCTGGTCATAGTTATGCCAGCTGAAGGGAAGCCTGGAAATGCCAAAGGGCAGGTGCTGGCCCAGCAAAACCTCAGAGCCAGACATTTTATTGGCTATTCCAAGTGGAGAATAGCGTCTGAGAAACAGTGTCTAAGCACTATTTTTGCACAATAATGTGTTGACCTAAAGAGCAAGCAAGGTATTAGTGAGGTGCTGATAGGACTAGGGCCCAGGGGAAGGAAAGAGACCAGGACCGCATGCAACAGCCCCAAGCAGGTGACCCACCAGGATGCTTCACTGGGGACCCTGTGGCCTTCCTACTTAGGCTGTCCTTCCTCCTTACCTTTCTCCACCTCCTCCTCTATACCAACTCTCTCTAGATTCTCAGCCTGCGGCCTTCTCTGTCTTGGCCCCTCAGGAATGATTTGGAGCATGACCAGGAAAGTGCCATTGCCTACTTCCTTCCCTTCCCTGGCTCTGAGATTCTGGTGTCCAGACAGAAAAAAGTGCACAAACTAGCCGGGTGTGGTGGTGCACGCCTGTAATCCCAGCACTTGGGAGGCTGAGGCAGGAGGATCACTGCAAGTTCAAAACCAGCCTGGGCTACACAGAATCTCTAGAGCAGTCTGAACTACATAGTGAGACCCTGTCTCAAAAAACAAAAACAAAACAGAACAAAACAAAAAGTGCACAAACTAGCCGGGTGTGGTGGTGGACGCCTGTAATCCCAGCACTTGGGAGGCTGAGGCAGGAGGATCACTGCAAGTTCAAAACCAGCCTGGGCTACACAGAATCTCTAGAGCAGTCTGAACTACATAGTGAGACCCTGTCTCAAAAAACAAAAACAAAACAGAACAAAACAAAAAGTGCACAAACTGAGATGGCTTTTATCACTACAACAAATTGTTGACACACACCCAATCTGGAAAAGACTGCCACAATCCTCTAAACACATTTGGCCTTTAGCTTTGAAGCTCATCCAACTCACTGGTCAATTTAAGGCTTGGTGGCTGGCACTTTATCATGAAAAGGTATGTAGGTGCCATCTCCTACAAAATGACAAGTTCCAAGCATACACTTAAGTAAAATAAATCAAACACACATGTGAAAAACTGAAAGTGTACATAAGGACCAAAAAGAATAATAAACATTGTGAAATACAAAGGAATTGTTCAAAAGCACATAAAGTGTGAGATATGCTGCTAATCAAAATGTTTTATGCAAAAAAGGTATAGTATTACTAGGAAATGAGCTGATAGATTAGTAATTGAAAATATATTCTTTTAAGGTCATGATACACAGTGTATGGCGGGTGGGTACTGAGAACCGAACTCAGGACCCTGCACTTGCAAGGCAGGCAGTGGCACCATTGAGCTAAATCCCCAGCCCAGTAGATACACAGTGTATTTATCATTATTACTCTCTAATAATTTTTGTTATGAAAATTTATTTTTTTCATAGAACAGCTTTTATATTTTTATTAATATCTACTTATAGTAAAATAAAAATTTTTTTAGAAAAAATGACAAGCTCACTGAATTTTACCTTTATCTAGCAAAAGGACAAAAACCTCTTTATCAGCCCACAAGAATAGTCAAATATATACACACACAGGCACAGGCACACATGGAAACACATACACATATAAAGAAGGGAAATAAAAGCAGATTTTTTTAAAAAACAATTATAATTACTGTTTTCATTACAAATTCTTACCATCATCTTAGAGTAATGGACAGGGCTTTTTCCAATACTCCCCTTCACTGTGACCCCACTGGCTCCAGAAACTCATAGCTATACCAAATTTTAGGACTACTTCTAGACTGTATTTCTAGGTGACTAGCTTGTCATCTTCACTAGATGAGGCTTTATTTCAACACTCTCTAAAATGTTGTCTGCATGTCTACTAAAGAATTAGAACAACTATGTTTCCCCTTGTACATTTTTAAAGTTGACATCTTAATAGATATTTTTCATTTCATGTATAAATAGTGGAAAAGGATCTATATACACAAGGTATCAAATTATAACACTTGAAACTTAAACATGATTATTTAACATGTATCAACTGAATCAAAACACCAAACTATCTGCTCTTTGCCATTATATATAGAAAAAAAGAACACACCTGGAAAACCTTTGTGTTACAGAAATCCTTTCCTTCTTATAATTCTTGCATTATTTCCATTCAACTATCTGCTCCCCAGAGAATTTTATTTTAATGTAAAATATTTTTATCCTTGAAAGTTTTATCATTCTATCATATATCTCTGTAAATTAAGATATATATGTAAATAAAATCTCTGTAAATAAAATATATATGCAACTTACTGAAAATTATATGCATGTAATATCATGATACCAGAAAACAAAAAAAAATACATATAAATATTATGGTTACAGAAACTTTTTAAATTCATATACATAAAAATATAAATGTAAATTTTTAAAAGTGTCTTGCGACTATAAAACATTTATTTGGGTAGATCTATGTATGTTATTAGTTATATACACTTAATAAAAACATAAGTATTATACATTGTATAAATGATTATTAAGAACAAAAATAAATTGTCAGCAGTGCAACTCTTCCTGAGACAGAAGAGGTACTTTCTGCAATTATGCTTTTATAGAGTAATAGTTCTAAAATGGGCATCAATTTCATTCCTATATGACCCCTCCCCCTTTTGTAATCTAAAAGATGAGAAAGCTTGTTCAAACAAATAACTACATGGAAATTTAAGTCTGCTATATTATTGTGCCTCAATAGTTTGAATTTCTTCTGGGACATATGCCAAAAAAATCTCAGGGTGATCTATCACCAAAATTATTTTTAATGATCAACCGACAACTCAATTAAGCCCTCTTTCAATTTTGTGGGAAACAAAGAAGTGGATGCCACCTGAACTGCAAAAGTATTTGTTATCCTGTCATTACTCATTAATTTTCATCAACATCATCGCTTCTATTTAAATCTTTCCTTTGTTTGAAACGCAGGTGTTTTTCTAATGGAGGACTAAAGAACACCGCAGAAAGATTAAGGATGTAGGGGTTACTCACCTTCTCTTTCCAAGGGACAGAAGGTCTACCAGCAAAGGAGAGTAATGCAGGTATGAAAGTTGAGGTCTGGAAATTAAATGCTTTAAGTCAACCCATTCCCTTATCACTATTCCCAGCGCAAACTCATCAGAAATTCTCCAGGCCCATGAAGTCCTGTCTGCAGGTCTCCACTGGGCCCTACAGTGCTCTATTTGGAGCATTGTTCTTCTCTCCTACAACAATGCAATGCTGTCACTACACCTTCCCATTATGAATAATAACCCCAAAGTTTTAATGGCCCTATTTCCTGTTGTGGGAAAAAAAATGTATTGAAAAAAATCTCATACATATAATGTCCGTATTTGGCTTCTTCAGAATCAAAATAGAAAAACCTGTATTTTGTACAAATCTGCCAATTACTTTGTCTTACTTACAGCAATTTTTACCCCTGAGAGTCTTCTAACCACCAAGTTCTGCTCAGTTACAATATGGGAACTGACTCATTATCATAAGCTGTCTCCTGAGTACCTACTTCTCTTCCAAACAAGGGCATGTGCACTGAGAGCAGTATATTCAGTGTTGAGATTGTACACAAGACCAAAACAAGTTTGGAGGTGGTGGCCCTCTGCGTCTATCTTTTAATGAAATCACTGCACAGATGTTGGTCACACAAATCACTTTCAAGAACTTGGAAGAGCCAAGCATACACATAAGCCAGCTAATCTGGAGGCTAAGGAAGGAGAATTTTAAATTCAAGGACAAACTGGGCAACACTTAAAAAAAAAGCGGGGGGTTGTAGGTAAAGCTCAAACACAGAGCACTTGCCTAGTATGTGCAAGTCCATGGCTTCAATCCCCAAAACAAAAAAGGAAAGAGAGCCAGGGATTTAGCTCAGTGTCTCTGCCACCTACCTTGCAAACACAAGGTCCTGAGTTCGATCCCCAGTACAAGACAGACAAAAAGAAAGAATATAAGTTAGTTAGTTTGGCCATGCTTGCCTTTTTCTGACCTAAACTGCCATAGGTTACAGGAAGAGGGAGGTGGGGTAAACACTGGTAGGAAAATAATTCTCCTGCCAACCAATTTTTAATTATAGACATCCCTTTCCAACAAATAAGCTCCAGGCACACAATCACATCCAGAACAAGCAGTTGGGTAGAGACTCTGCAAATACGATCCCTGCACAGTGGTGCCTGTCCCACCATTACAGATGTCAGACAAGGGTCAGAGATGTAGCTCAGTGGCAGGGGCACCACACCTGCCTGGCAAACACAATGTCCTGAAAAACAAAACAAAACAAAAGTCAGATAAAACTGAGGAATGTAACATTTGCAACACAAACCGAGAGGCTGGGCCAGCACATGTCCAATGGTAGCTAAAAGCAGGATGAAGCTTGGCACCTCTGCCTTCATTTTATATCTGCCTCCTTTATTCCCTTAAAATTCTAGGTCACATCACTGCTCAGCTCTGTACAGGAGCACGTTAATCACTTAGGAGTGTCTGTTATATAAGGTTGTTTAGCCCAAAATCTTCTGGACCTATCTCATCCCCCTTCAAGACCTAGGACATCAAGATAACAGGTACTGAAGTCACTTGCATGATTTACAGGGACATCCAATGGCCAGCTTTTATAATGTCCAGTTCAAGGCTCCACAGAGTGATGCCTACAAGTCTCCAGTCATTGTTCTCAACCCGCAGTCACCTCGCAGCCCAGGAAAGCAGACCCCTGCAGACCCTCATGGGGACACCCATGATGAGGCTGGGCCCCAAGCAGGAGCCATTACCCATGACAGGATCCAAGGCTGCTCTCTAAGCAGGAGCTATCATCTTTTGATGGAACCAAACTGGCTGTAAAGGGATGAAGGCTCTCCCAGAATCTCACAGACCTGCGAGGCTGATCGACCAATCAGGACTTGACCAAGATTACCTGCACTGCCAGCTATGTAAACTCCCCATCTATGCAAATCCCCAACCGTTATCTTTTTTCCACTTTCTATAAAACCCCAAAGCATCTGTCAGCCTCTCAAAGACAGATCTTGAACCTCATCATCTCTGTTTCCCAGCATGGCCATGCAGATTAAAGCTCCTTTCCTTGATGAGCATTATGGGACAGACGGCCAAGCCTGGTGTGTGGGGCTTCTGAAGCCAGGGCATTTCCCCTAAAACTCCAGTAACTGAGTGAACTCTGAGGAGTCAGACAGTCCTAGGCTTAACAACCAGCCCCACCTCATACTGTACCTACGTGTCCTTGGCAAAGTAACCTTTCTGAGTTGAAGAGAGCACTTCAGAAATTCAGGATTGGGCTGGGGATTTAGCTTAGTGGTTCGGAGGCCTGCCTTGCAAGTGCAAGGACGCGAGTTCAATCCCCGGTACCAAAAAAAAAAAGCCTCAGGATTGATAATAATAGCGCCTACCTCACAAGGTGATTGTGAGGAGCAGAACAGCTAATAATGCATTTGAAAGCACTTAGCCTAGCGCCTGGCAAACAGAACTATTAGCTTAATAGTAAGCAGCTACTGTTAAACTATCCACACATAATTGCAAACTTATTTCCTTGAAAACTGAGTCACAGACATGTCAATTGCAATATGAAATACTGACTTTTTCCCCTCAGAAATTTTAAATAAGCCCTTTCACAAGGTTAAACACAACTGTCACTCATTAGAAGAAATCGAGATCTTTATTAACACAGCATTAGGTTCCCTTGAAGGAAAGGACACCGCTTTGCAGAAATGATGTTCTTCACACTACATGGCAGTCTCTTGGGCACCAGCCCTTTTCCGCTTAGCACAGGCTGCATGCATGAGCATACATGTACACAACACACCCTGAGACGCTTATCTTTTGGGACTTTCATGACAAAATTACCATGGCTTTGGGGTCTTGATCAAGCTAATAAACAAACTGTATTAAGTGCCCAGCACAAGGATACGGAAGACTCTCTAATGCTTGACCCCAGTAGCACTCTCTCACTCCCCAGGACCTTTCTGAAGGCTGCCGTTAGCCTCATTTTCATCCACCACAATGATAAGATGAAATGCAATTTTGTGTTACAGAGGCCCATGCAAAAGATTTGTAGTGTTCCTACTCCCAGACGTCAGGAATTTGCAAGCACTGCTCATTTTGTACTTCTGCAGTGATGATTATGACACACCTTTCTCCTTAATTTGTAATAGTCTTAGGTCATTCTGTGACTCGAATGAATGAAGAGCTTTATTAGAAGAGAGTCAAGAAGGAAGAAAAGAGGAGACTAGAAAAGGGTTATAGGACTGTGAGAAAGAAAAAAATAATCAGGGTTGAGAGTGTGGCTGAGGGACACAGCGTGTGCCTTGCTTGTATGAGGCCCTGAGTGCGACCTCAGGCACAGGCGTGGGAGTGGGAGTGGGAGTGGGGGGCAAGATAGAAAAAAACCAGCAACTTTATGTCCTAGCCACATCTGGGCAAAAGACTCACTCTGTAAAACTCTGACCCTTCTTCCCTGCTTCCTACCCCCTTCCACTCAGCCAGAAAGTGCGGCAGAGCAACAGGAAAACAGCTCCACTGAAAACTATTTCCTCACACTTCTAAGTAGGAGACACACGCTAATACGTGCCGAGTTCCAGTCTAACGAAGAAGCTTCCTAGACTACCCTGGCAGGACATTATTTGGCTTCTGGTAGCAGCTTGTCACGTGGAAATGATGGATTTTAACACATTTTTTAAAAAGTGATTAAAAAAATAAACATGTATTTCCTAATCATCAGCCATCACACAGTCCTTCATTCCTCTCTTTCATCCTCCATTCAAAACCACAGAAGAGCTGGGAGTGGTGATGCATGCTTATAATCCCAGCACTCAGGAGGCTGAGGCATGAGGCCAACCTGGGCTCCACACTGGGTTCAAGGCCAGCCTGAACTGCAGAGTAACAGCCTGTCTCAAAAAAAATCACAGAAGAGCTCAATAAATTGCAGAATAAGTATGTACATGGAGCCAGTTGCCAAATCAGAAACTTCTTTTGTGAGACAGTCTTGCAATGTAGTCCAGGCTAGCTTGAACTCATGGTGGTCCTCCTCTTTCAGCCTCCCAAGTGCTGGAATCACAAGTATGCACCACTAGGCTCAGCCCAGAAATTTCTGTATAGTTCTTAGTATGCTAAATAAACTACAGGAAATAAGGACAGCAAAAGGTATCTGAAGACACAGCAATTTCAGGCATAAAATGAAACTTAAATGATTAAAAAGAAGAATTATTTGTTTGTTGTGTCAGGGATTTAACTCAAGGTCTTGTACATGCTAGGTGAGCTCGCTGCCATTAAACTAATCCCCAGCCCCAAGAAAGCAAATTTTTTAAAAACTGTGTTTTGGGCCAGGAAGTTAGCTCAGTGCTTCCACCTCCTGCCTCACAAGCACAAGGTCCTGAGTTCAATCCCCGGTATTAATTAATTAATTAATTAATTTTTAAAACTGTTTTAGTAAAAGTTTTGCTTTTGGGAGAAGGGGCTTGAACACAAAAACTCTGAAGCAAATTAAATACATCTGGTGCTCAAAGAAGTCTCTCAAGGAGAATACAGTTACTTCAAGCAAAGTTTTTCTAGAATTATTCATGATTTTTGACACATAAGGTCATCTCAAAACTTTTTCTTCCAACCCCTACCAAAAAGAAAAAAAAAAAGCTTAATTAGAAATATGGAAGTTAAAAATGGCAGTTCTACTGTCAAGATTTAGGACATTATGGGGAGATTTAGCTCAGTGGATCCGCCGCCTGCTTCGCAAGGTCCCAAGTTCTAACTCCAGTACCAAAAAAAAGGAGATTCTGATAGCTTTATTTAAAACCCCTCAAAATCAGGAGCATAATCAGTGAAACAGGCACATCAAAGGTGTGATGAATATTAAACACAGGCTCTTATCAATTTAGCACAAACATTTTCAAATTAGAGTCTTCCTATTATACGAACTTCTGACAGGTTGCCAGTGAGCTGACAAGCTGTCAATCCAGGTTCTAAAGAGGGTGGCCTAGGGAAGGGGGTGGACACAATAAAGTCTAAAACAGCACATGACCGGAAAACAAAGCCCAAAGTAAAAACTAAAATTTAATAGCTTCAAAATCAACCACAGAGCAGCTGTCAGTACCAGATACCAATAGTGCATTATTCAGAAAGTTGGATCTCAAAAGAGAAATCACATCCACTAAGCACAAGGTTGGACAGCAGCGGAAAAACCCACAACAGAAAGAAGCCAGCAGCACACCTCTACTCAGAACTCCCGAAGGCTGTGACTCCTCCCCTCCCAAAGAACAGAGGACCAAAGACTTCAGAAGAAAAGGAACTATACCCGCCTATACCCTCTTCCTTCAGCCAACAATCTTTTTCCCCCCAGTGCTTTAGATGGGACCATGAGGGACACATCCTCAGCCCTTTTTTTAAAATTGTGAGACAAGATCACTCTAAAACTGCCCCACTGAGCTCAACTTTGTGGTTCTCCTACTTCAGCCTCCCAGAGTGCTGGGATCACAGACTGAAATGCTGCACTTCCCAGCTTGAAAGGAAGTGTGAGTGGATCCTGTGGTTTCAAAGCATACCAAAACCAAATCTGTACTCATGTAGTTAAAAGACACTGGCTTTCCCCTGAAGATCATCTCAGAGAACAGAGCCCATGATAAAAGCACAAGCCTTACAGTCACTTAGGGGGCTTTGTCAATTTCATGATGATAGCAGTTGTTTCTGACAGCTTACATGAGGCACTGTCCCCATGACAGCTTCCTAGGGTCCCCAGCATTTGTGGGTAAGTATTGTTCCCCCACCTTAGTGGGAGAGCTGGTAAAGTGGACTGTTTTATGCAATAAAGCACAGAAAATAGATTCCCAGTTCATAACTTCTTGCCCTTCTAGGAAACATCCTCATAATGATGACATGACAGTTATTTTTCTGAAATTGGTAAAAAATGGCTTACAGTAGACATGGTTTTAAGGCAAAAATATTATCATGGTTGACCTGGACTGTCAACTTGATCACCCATCCAAAGCATTGGTAAAGAACACTTTTGGGTGTGTCTGGGTGGGTCATGGAAGTATGACCTTGGGACAATGCTGGGACATGACCTTGGACAATATCTGCTCCCTGGCCCCTTCCTCTGGCACTGTTCCCTGTCTCTGCCTCCCAGACACTATGAACCAACGAGCTTTGCACTGCCATGCCCTCCGATCATGATGTTTCTGCCTCGTAGGCAGCTGAGCATGGACTAACCCTCTGAAACTATAAGCAAAAATAAACACTCCTTCTTTAGTCATGTGTCAGGTATTCTGTCCAGGAATGGAAAAGCTAACAAATACAAGGACAGGAACATTTCTTCCATAAAGGGGGAGGGGAGTGAGCATAACAGTTTGCATGTAACTTTTCTTCTTGAACAACATTCATTAATAAGACTGGATAAACTAGTGGTATACTGACTTCATTTTATTGGCAATAGTATCTAACGTTGGAGTGAAGAAACAAGTATGTTGGTGGGAGCATAAAATGGTACAGTCTTTTGGAAAAATAATGTGCACAATCTACACAAATTTTAAATGTTAACCCCTTCTGACCCAGCAATGCTACATTAAAGACTATTTTCTACAGAGTATTCATCCACATGTAATTGTTATATAAATGCAAAAATATTTGAAGTACTATTCAGAATAACATGATATTGGAAACCACAGAGTAAACTGTTGAAATTATAACACATTCCTACTGTGGATAAGCATTCAACTAAAAAGAAAGGGTAATACGAACCAGGGTCATGAGGCTGAAGTGGATAGACAAGTAGATGCACTTGCATCTCAGAGAATAAAAACTCAAATGTAGTTAATGTGCATATATGACCCCCTAAAAATTCTGTGTCGAAGAACTACAAGACTGCCCAAAAGGCCTAAAATAATGTAATGCAGGTGCCTCTGGGACAATAATTTGAGGCACAAGGGCACAGAGCAGGAACTGCAGCTGTCACCTCATTGCTAACCTCCAGCACCTTTGCAACTGAATACTGCATGCTGTCAAGGATAACACTGAAGAGCCTGGATTCTGAACACATACCACCTGCCTTCGAGTACCAGTTTTACATACTTGATCCCAGACAAGTTATCTGACCTCTGCACCTCAGTTTCTTGAGCTGAACTATGGTATTAACACTGCCTACTTCAGAGAATTGTTGTGATATGTGCAAAGAACTTAGGCCTAGAACACAGTAGACCTCACATTTGAGTATTATAGATATTAATTTACATATACTTTTTCGTGTAAGTTAATTTCAAAATAAATTAATTTTTAAAGATAACTAGATTTATAAGTACTTACATGGAAAGGTATCTCCACGATGTAATTTTTTTAAAGTTACATAACATAAACAATGTAGTAACATTTTTAAAAATATACCAACAGAAAAGGATCTAAGAAGATCTACCCTAAAAGCATTAGCAATGATAATTTACGAGCATCAGAAAGAGATGAAGAAGACATCAGCTTAATACTCTACATTCCTCTCTACTGTGTGAACATCTAATCACAAGCATGTACAAACTCACATGTATGGGAGACTTAAAACAGAGTCCACAGAGCACCAAAGCCTCCCTTCACTGAGGAAATTAGTCTAGCAATAAATAACACCCCTTTCACCCTCTGGAGAACTAGAGGAATCAGGTCCAACTGAAATGCCAGCATTTTGACCAGTAAACTCCATTTGTAAGAACAGAAACCATTTGCCTCGAAACCAAGTCAGAGCACACAGATCTAGAACATGGGACACAGAATGCAATGAGAACACAATAGTGTCCTCTGGAGTTGTGCAACAGGGTAGCCACGGGATTGCACAATGCCCTTGTTCAAATGAGCAAAAGAAATGCCCAGGTCCTTAGCACAGATGGCCCAGTGGAGCTCTGGCTGGTTTCCAGCTGCCACTTGCTCCCTACATCAGGACACAAACGGTATCACTATACACAGGCCCTAGTTAACAATCCCTCATACTAATCTTACGTCACTCACAGGCCTGGGGCACTGCCACTAACCTTACCAATGCAAAGGCAGCCCCTCTGCAGAGCGTGGATCTCCATGGAAAGGAGAAGGCCAAGCCAACACAGTCCAATCTTTCTAAGTCACCATCCAATTGCCAATAAAGTGTGGAAGGGAAGAAAACAGACCACAAGTGTTTCTTTAACAGAAGGTCCTCCCCATGGGAAAAAGGGGGGAGGGACCAAGTGTCAGCGCTTAACAGAGGCCTTATCAATAGAAGGTATTACCTAGGCTTTTTATAAAGCAAGATTATCAATAGAACATACAAACCAGAAAGGGCAGAAGAAGTTTTAAGCAAAAGTATCGATGGAAACGCCTGGCAGCATCTATTAATAACCAAAAAGCCACGTGATCTTGGCTTTCTGGCCGTCATTGAAAACAGTAGGCATGCTCATCGCTTTGTTACCCAACGGGATTATGTCTCCCAGGTTTTAGACTTGGGCTTCCCAAAGCCAGTGCTGAGCATGCAGCACAGGACATTCTATCCTTTTTAAGGCCATGTAGCATTCCTGTTCAATAAATGCCAGTGGGACTTTCCAACAAATGTTTTTATCAAACAAAATACAGTGCTAAATATGCCAGGGAAAAGGGGTGAAAGGAGGTGGGCCGCTCTGAGAACCACTGTTTATACTGGAGTGAGGTTAAGTGTCAGCCACAGGTAGCAGTCTTACAAGGAAGACAATGTTTAAGAGAATGATCCACAGGCTCCCCAGACATTCCATCCTTACCTTTAGGCTTCTCAGATTCCCTTAGGCTCTATCTTTATCTAGGAATGCCCTCTCCCATTTCTTCCACCTACTTAACAATCCCTTCTCAATTATGTTCAGATATCACTCACCTTCCACAGGGCACAGGTGCGTCTAGGGTGGAAGCCCATATCTGCCTCTCCTAGGACCATACCCCACCTAAGGTCTTTGGAGTTCCCAGTTCACAGTGACACCCACAGCACACTACACACGCCTAATGCACAAACTCTAAACATATTTAACTGGAGAGTGAGTTTCAAAACTCTGTGAGGTCTGAAAACCCTCTATTCCCCAGTGGAGATCCCTTAGCTAGCACCATGGTTAGCACACAGGAGAAACTCCTACATCTGTAAATACAGGCATAGCTACAAAGGCAACCATGAGTTGCTAATATGTCTGGGCAGGACCAGGTTTTCCCAAACACTCCTCCTGCCCTGATCCATGGGCACCTCCCATAGGTGCAGCTTTGGCAACTGTTTCTCAGAGCAGCACTGTGGTCTCCACCAGGCCCTCATATGGAAGTGCTGCAAAGGACACACTAGTATAGTCCTTTGGCTACTTCAAAGTAACTTGAGATTTAATAACATGTACTCTCCAATTTGCCTTTCATTTTTATTATCTTTTCCTTTTTGAACAAAAAGTACAAGCTACTCTTTTTCTTTTGGCTAGTTTCTTCGGGCTCGCTGGTGACTCTTTCCTGACAGTGAGTCTCTGTGTCAACAGACACACTTCTACACTGCTTCCCAGAAGTATGAACAGGTTCTAAACTCTGTGAGGGCTTCCTGAGGGGCTTGAGAAGGCTTTCTGCTCCTTCACAATCTCCAACAATAACATCTGCATGACCCATATAATTCCCTAAAGAAATTACAGAAGTTCCTCAGAGACGAGGTCATGGATGATGTCATGACCAATTTTTCTGACTTCCATCTTGAACTCAAGGTCCTCCATAATAATTCCTTATGCTTATAAAGCATTTGATCATTTATATGGCTTCATAAAAATCATCTCACTGGATGAGGATAATTACATTGCAAATAGACAAGGCAAGTAGTATTATCCCTGTTTACAGATCAGGAAATTAAAGCTTAGAACTCTTCTCACATTTAAAACACTGATGAGGGCTACAAAAATGATAAAGACTCCAAAGAAAGACCAGCAGTTCTAACTTAAACAGTATCCAGTCCACCTTGCAGTTGATCTTGGGAATACAGCACCCAAGTATGAATCACACACTGACCTTCTCTCGAGAAGATGGAGAGCATGGAAAAGGATATGGTCGGATTCACTACTTGACACGGACGAGGACATGAACAAATCAGGTGGTAGAGCCAAAGTTCTGCAGATAAGGACATTAAGTACACAGAACAAACTAGACAGTCCTCCAAACAAAGAGCAGCACTGAGCTGTCATGACCTGTCACATTTTATCTGAGCTCTAGCAGTCACTTCATTTTCTGTGCCTTGACCATCATCATTTAAAAACAAACAACCTATTCCATCTACCTTATAAGAGGCTAAAAGGTTCAAAGAGGATGACTAAGAAAGCATTCCAAAGAATAAAACATCCTGTATAAATGGAACAGGGTACTGTCATTCTACACACAAGAAAGTGATAACTTATGCATTCAAGTCATATTTTGTCTACCTTCCTTCACAGGGAAATCAAAATTGTGTCACCATCAACAAGTCATTTAAGACAAAGTTCACTTGAAATAAAAGACATACTCGGTCTGACCATGACATAAAAACTGTACAATGGTATTACTGTCAGCTGTCCTTTGTACTGCCACCAATCCATCCCTAAAGGACGGGCTGGTCTCTCCTACTTTCACAACATGCTCCTTCTTCCCATATTATGAATGCACAGTCCTAAACTACCTTTCCTAAGTGGAATGCAGATCACCTGACAACTACTACTGCAAGACAGCAAGGACCTCTTCAGCTATCTACTTAAGGCAGGTGGCTGGAGTCCCAGCCCACAATGTCTTCTGATATGTTCTGCTACAGTGAGAGGCTGGATCACCACTCAGGTTCTCCACAGGGAGCAGATGGTCAAAGGCCCAACCCAGCACTCTGGTTTCAAATCATCCACTACCCACTTTATATTACTGCATCCACATCCAATGGATGTGCCTGGTCTTAAAAGAGGTAACGTGCTGGCAATACTATGAATTTGTCAATCACTTGTCTTTATTTGTAATGGACACTCCAGACACTCCCTAGCCCCATACCACCATCAACAATCTAAAACAAAACAAACGAACAACCAAAGCACTGCTGGGTAAACACTGTAATACAGTGGTCAAGGTATCTGGCTGGAAATTTGACAGCAAATCACAACTGTACAACTCATTATACTTGTGACCTGGACAAGTGCTGTAACATTTCTGTGTCTCGATTTCTCATTTAGAAAATGGGAATAAGAACAGTACCCACATCATGCAGTTGTCATGAGCACTGAATGATACATGCACAACGTTGGCCCACTTCCTGACACACAGTAAGTTAAGAGTTCAAAAACATTCACTAATATTATAAAATCAAAGCACTGACTGTACTAGTGTATATTATCACAAAATATGGTGGCATGAATCATTTGTAGTCAAATTAACATGAGAATTGTGGTAAAAGGGTAAATGCAAGAATCTTCCCATTGTGTTTAGTGAGACACACACAAAGGGCAGAACTTGAATCTAATGTTCATCAAATATGCCACAACAGTTCTCCTTGCAAATACAAAAATTATACAAAAATGTACTTCAAGAACTCCACTTTGGAGAATGACAAAATTTCAGTGACAGATAAAATTTCAGCAAATATGCTGTGGTTATCAGAAATAGATGATAAGGAAAAGAGGGGCTCTCCAAACATTTTGTACACATACTGGTTTTTGTTTCTCATTTTAGAAAGTAGTTAATGCTGATGTCTATTAAAAGACATTTTAACAGTTAAGCATGAAACGACCTACCATTTATCAGTTACCTTTTCTTTGAAATCCTGCTTAAAACATTCAACTGTCCAAATAAATTTTAAGTATTCCAAAACACTAAGAAATTACAAAACTCAATACCAAAGTAATTCATGTGTTACAACCATAATTAATCATAGCTTTAAAAAAAAACATTCTTATAGAAAATTCTGGTAAAGTGCTTAAAACATTTTCCTTCTGAGTTAATATAGAAGGGGAAAAAAATGAAAATTCTGAGTTCAGTCCATTTGATGTCCCCAGGCCTAAAAAGACATAGCCTCCATCAATTACTTATATGCAAACAATTTTAAATTCTTTTATACAATGGCTACATTTCCTTAGCTTAGGAGCTCCTTCTACCTTCACCTCATTTTCATTTTCACAGCTGTTTCTGTGTAATAAAACCACCCCTACCCGCCTGCCTTTGCAGGTCTTTGTCTGATCTACTCTAAAGAATCACAGCCAGAAGGAAAATGGCAAGGGACAGCAGGGAAAGGAGAGTCTGATTTTACCCTCAGAAGCCATTTCTCAGGTGGAAAATAAGAATGTCATGCCATGATGACATTTTGCCTTGTGTCACAATGATTAATACTCCTAATTTTTTCCAATTAGAGGAGTAAATGCAACCAGTCAGTGAAATCTGACCAATCTTACACAGTATGGTCAGTGAGTACTATAATTGGGATATGGAATGAGATCTAAATTGATTCTTTTCCTTTTGACAGATAAATGTAATATATTTTCATCCCTGAGCTTTTTTCCACAACAAAAAGAAATCTTTCAAAAATTAAGTTATTTCCAAATCTGACCCCATTAACCATTATTTTCTTTGAATTCATACAATGTAACTTGAAATTAGATAAAAGTTTAGTTAGTTCATTTGAAAAAGCTAATAACACTGGGAAATCCTTATTAGGGACAGGAGGAGTTAGGGCATTTATGAAATACCAAAAAATCACAGAACCAATCACTATAGGAAACTGCTCAAGAGCTTTAAGATATAGTAACACATAAAGCTGCAAATGTAAAATTGTCCAGTAGAAGAAACCAATACAAACACTAAATATCTTGTACATTTCAACTCAGTTATCTGAACACAGACCAAACTTTCAAGTACATATTATCCTAGATAAGTGATGGAGAACCTTTCAAAGCTTTAAATGACACAAACAGCCTGCTGCATGCAGCACACGCACAATAGGTTTGCCACCACTGTCCTAGACATTCCACTGACACCTAGTCACTGGGCCCAAGGAAACCTCCAACTTAACATTTCAGAATTTCAAGAGAACTGGGAAATCACCTCATCCAACTCAATCATTTTATGGCTGAGGCTCTAAGAAGATAAATGTGTTGCCCGAATTCACAGTTATTATTTAAGAACCAAATTAGAACCTTAGCTGTTATTTTCATAAGATAAATTCCTGTAACCTTTGCAGGTACGTTATAGGTATTTTATAGTATAATGGCATCAAACATGTTTTCATACACAAACAGCTTTGTTACATCGATAGTGATGCATTCTGGAAAATGTAATAATTCTCTAACAGGAACCTAGAGGCTGGGCCTGCAGATATACAATGGTAGCTAAGAGCAGGATGAAGCTCAGCACCTCTGCCTTCATTTTATATCTGCCTCCTTTATTCCCTTAAAACTCTGGATCAGATAACCGCTCAGCTCTGTACAGGGGCACATTAATCACTTAGGAGTGTCTGTCATATAAGGTTGTTTAGCCTGAAATCTACTGGACCTATCTCATCCCCCTTCAAGACCTAGGTACTAGGTTATCAAGATAACAGGTACTAAAGTCATTTGCAAGATTTACAGGGACATCCAATGGCCCGCTTTTACAATGTCCAGTTCAAGGCTCCACAGAGTGATGCCTACAAGTCTCCAGTCATTGTCCTCAACCTGAAGTCACCTCGCAGCCCAGGAAAACAGACTCTTGCAGAGCCTCATGGGGACACCCATGATGAGGCTGGGCCCCAAGCAGGAGCCATTACCCATGACAGGATCCAAGGCTGCTCTCTAAGCAGAAGCTATCAACTCTTGCTGGAACCAAACTGGCCCTCAAAGGCTGATGGCTCTCCCAGAATTTCACAGAGCCAATCCTGAGAGGCTGATCAACCAGACCATGACTTGACCAAGATTACCTATACTGCCAGCTATACAAACTCCCTAGCTATAAAAACCCTGATCTTTGTTTCTCTTTTTCATTAAAACCCCAAAGCCACTATCAGCCCCTTGAAAATAAATCTTGAATCTCTTTATCTGTCCTTGCCTGGCTATGCTTACTGTCTTGGTTACTTTTTCATTGCTGAAGCAAACTACCTGATAACCCAAAGTTAAAGGAGGAAAGGTTTATTTCAGCTCAGTTTGTAGAGGTTTTAGTCCATAGTCACTGGCTCTAAATCAGGGTGGCATGACCTAGGACATGGCAGAGGACAGCAAAGCAGGCAATAAGCAAAAAGTCAGCAACATGCCTGCCTTCCCCCCTCCTATCTCCCTCCCCACCAACCAGGCTATAAGCTTAGTGATTGGTACCATCCAAACCGAGAGTGAAAGTTCTATTATCTACACCCAGAACTATGCTCCTTCCAATCAGTGGACTAATTTAGCACCACACACACTTAATCCCAGTATCATATGCCCTAGGTCCAGCCAGCTGCAAACAGCCCACCTTCAGGGGACACCTACATATAAGCCATAACACTAAATACAGCCCCTCTCCCGCCCATCACCAGCACTTGTCTCTTTGGTGTTATGGGATGGATGGCTGAGCCTAGTCTGTCAGGACCCCTGGAACCAGGATTCCTAAAAACTCCATGACAATTCATATCCCCCAAAATAAGAAGATTTATCCACCAATACTTGAAGCAGAAAGATGTTAGCTCACTGGCAAAACGCAGGAATCAACTTTAAATCTCACTGTAACAGAATTTAAGATTTTACTTGCAGAACTCCATTTTCATTTCAGTGCATTCCACCAGCTGAGTAGTTTTCAAACTGTGGGTTCCACGGTAAACTTCTTTAAATAAAAAACCCATAAATGCAGCATTTAATTCTAGTAAGTTCATTTTGTTTTCAATTTTATATCTGTTCATTACTGAATTTATATTGTCATTACTGAAAATCTGTGTCACACCACTATGTAAATGACAAAGAAGGTTATCTCTTCTTCCCTGCTAAGACATCCCTCAGCCAGTCATCACGGCACAGCAAAACCTGTGATACCACACATGTGGTGTAAAAGATCACATCTAATAAAATGTTCTAATGAATAAGACCCTTCCAAGAAAAAATTTAAAAATGGAAACTAACAATTATAGTCTGTTTTTTAGGATGTCATATATTTTTATAATTTTGTTTGTTAAATAGTAGAATAGAAACAGTCTTTCTCTCCAAGGGCCACCTGTATATTTGGTAGGAGCATTGTTAGTGAGTTTTTGTTTTCTTTTGGTGGTACTGAGAATCGAAAACATGGCATATGCACTGAAATACATTGAGCATTTTTATTATTTTTTTACTTTGAGAAAGATCTCATGAATTCACCAAGTTGCCCAGGCTGGGCTCAAACTTGTCTCTTCCTGCCTCAGCCTCCCAGAGAGCTGGAATTACAGGCATGCACACTATGCCCAGCTAGCCATCTCTGCCTTTTGATAACAGTATGACTTACAACTCAGGACATTCTGAAAAAACAGTGATAGGAAGTTTTTGTTGCACAGTTGGAAAAGCACCGAAAACTTGCAGGAAGCACTAAAAATGCCTAAGATTTAGTATTAGTCAGGAGATTTTTCTACAATTGACAATTACATGGCGGCCACAGCATATGACAAACAGATGTGCTGGAGCATCATTTGCCTTTTAAATAAAGTCCAGCAGAAATATGCTGTCAGAGTTC
This sequence comes from Fukomys damarensis, assembly GCF_012274545.1. Taxonomy (NCBI): domain Eukaryota; kingdom Metazoa; phylum Chordata; class Mammalia; order Rodentia; family Bathyergidae; genus Fukomys; species Fukomys damarensis. The sequence goes on from NW_022900916.1 coordinate 15,691,032, forward strand.
ATGTAAATATTCTACTAAAACTTTAGATATGTACACATTGACACAAATTACAATTTTTATATTTAATCATAAATGCATTATAAATTACAAGGTTAAGTAGTAAATATGCTAGAAGCAGAAGATATAATCATTTTTAAACATTACAGTACTGGCTTCATGAAGTTCAATGGCTAGCAGCTTTCTGCATGAAACAGCACTCATATCCTTTTCATTTTTATTTTTTATCTCGATTTTTTATGGTAATTTCACATGGTCATGGAGTGAACAAAACCATGATGTATGTTTCAGATTTTATGTAATTTCACATACTTTTGACAAATTCATCACTTCTTTGACAAACATCTGTCTGTCTAGGTTGACACTGTGGGACATGGGTCATGCTCTGCCCTGGCCAGTCCATCCTCATCAACTCAAAGAAGTCTGGTTTACACATTCTGGACTAGCCGGTATATAATGTTAACAGTAACTACAATAATATACTGAGCTTAAAGAGTTTTCTCCTTCAACCACAGAACCTATTTACTCACTGATTCCATGCTTACTGAGCCTAGACATTATAGGAAAAGCAAAGCACAAGACAGAACATCTGGTCTCAAAGTATTCAGAGCCTCTCGCAAAGGTAGACAGTTTGAAAACAGCCAAGCTACAGATGAGGAAAGGACAGCACTTTTTGTTTACAGTGAGAAGAGTCAAATGTAAACTCCTAGAGGACCGACATTGCACTTAGGTAAGCTAGGTGATTAAGGAAAGGACAGTCAGCCCAGGCACGATCCCAGCAAATGCAAAGACCTATGGTCCTGAAGTAGCACGGCCTCTCTGAAGAGTGCCAATCAATTCAGGAAGGGCTCTGTGTGCCATGAAATGACTCTGGACTCTACATTTCACTGCAAAGGAAACACTGAACATTTTGTTTTGTTTTTAACTGGTTAAACTACTTCAACAAATCTGTCTTTTGAAAAAGATCAGTTGTGGCTTCCATGCGAAGCACATACTACACAGGTGACTGGAGAAAGGAGATAATAAATTAGGAAGCTACAGCAAGAATTCACACAAAAGAGATAGCTCTCCAGCATAGCAAGGAGCACACCAGCTTCTTGGCCATGCAGAAGGAGGCTTCCCTGAAGTATGAATGAGCAGAGTGAGAAGCTCCCCGAAGCAAGAGTTTCCAACACGGACACCACAACCTCAGAACTCACGGTTTCCATAATTCCTGGGTCAATGCTGACCCTCCCTCTAGCTCACCTCTTTCTAATCACTTCTATCACTGTGGACTTGCTTCTTATGCCAGGGCTCCTCTCTGTTGCTGATCAGATTTGGCTAAGTCCATCCTCATGAATGAACGTTTCTATTTCTTTCAGGTCACTGGACACTGTTTGGTCCTTGGGTCTTGTTTCCCTGTGCTTCCTACCCCCTGCGTCCATCTCCATCCCCTAAGCCCCCTCCCTAGTAGCCCCTGCAGCAGCCCTGTGTTCACTGACTCTTAGCAGTGCTGGAGTAAAATGATGGATAGGGACTTGTTTCACATAACACTGGCATTAATACCAGCATCTTGTGTAATAAGAAAGCATCACTACCAATTTTTTTTTTTTTTCAGCACTGTTCATAGAACTCCAAACCCTGGAGCTACCATTCCTGATTTTGCCCCTAGGGTTTTGTGTGTTTATAGAAGTGTACTACCACGAGAGAGGCCATAGCTTCTCACTCACTGACAGACTTGAGTCTAAACTTTAGCCCTTTCCAGATGGATCGCCTTAAATAAATGACCTGTTATGGGGCTTGAGAGTCAAGTACATGCATGGTGCCAAGCGTCCTGCTAAGTTTCCATCTTAAAGTTAGTTTTGCCTCTGCTTGTCCACTGTTTGCTTTCTGTCATCTAAATAGGTAGTATAGTTTTTATTTATAGCTCAGAAAAATCTCCTTAATTAATGTGGATCCTTCTATTTTCTTCTGCCCTGTCTTAGAAGAAAACCACCAAAAAAGACAAACCATTGCCCAGCATAGCTCAGGTGACAGGAATTAATGGGGGGCAAAGAGAGGGGAAAGAGGAGGAGGAAATTACCCAGCAGGAAGAGGAAGAAGAGTTTCCAGCTATTTAAAGTACAGTTCTACTCAGGTGTTTATATTGGACAATTGAAGCAGCTGGTGATTCGTGCCTATGGGGAGATCTTAAAATGAAACTTCTATTCTTTTGTACAAGTTCTGAATTTTCCAGGATATGAGACACTCTCTCCTCAGGGCTGTTTCCTCAAGCACACAAGTGAATAACAGTATCACCATCCTGAGACTTAGCTTCATTTTAAAGCTTGAGAGGGAAATATTTGCCTCACTCTTCACACTGATTTCTCCGTGATATGTATATGCACTGCTTTACTAAGCAAATATTGAAAAACAAATTGATTTTCTCACAACTCAGAAGATGGAAGTCCTAGTCAAGGTCCAGAAAGGTTAGTTCCTAGGGAGGGCTCCCTCTCTTGAACAATGTGACCTGCTCACAGTGTGCTCATGTGACCTCTCTGGTACTGCAGATGGACAGCAGGCAAGCTCTCTACTGTCTCTTCTCAAGAGGATACAGATCCATGACCCAGTCCTATGATTTCACTTAACCCCCCCGCCACCAACCCTGTGCTGGGGATCGAACTCAGGTTCTTGCATTTGCAAGGCAGGTGCTGGAACCACTAAAATAAATCCCCAGCCCAGATTTCACTTAATCTTAATTACTTCCTTTCTCCAAATAGAAGCCACACTGAGCATCAGGTATTCTATAAAGGAATGTATGGGAAGTGCATTCAGTCCATGCCCAAGAATAAGCAGTTATCCTCAAAAGTGTTAAACTTCAAATGGACTGCCTATGTTGGAAGGTTTCTCTTGCATAAACTATCCCAGGGGCCACAGTCTCAAAGGACAGAGTTTCTAGAACAATACAAAATGATCAGGGACACCAACATCAGTCTTCCAAGCAAGCATTTCATGGAGAGAACAACATTTTTATCCTAGGTGGATTCAATTGAAGCTACTTTTCAAACAAGGATTAGGACTCTTCTTCAAAGACTTATGCCCCAAGGCCATCTGCAAGCACAGCTTCACAGTGACTGCTGGGAAATGAACAGGGCAGGAACATCACAAGTGATCAATCTGGCAAAGAAAGGAAGGCCACTTTAAACCTGTGGAACAGTCGACATCCTACACAAAAAGACAAGCTAAATTTAAGCCATCCAGACTCAACTTCCAACAGTCTAGCCTCTAATCCTGAGAGAAAACCCTATACAGGATTATTGATTGGCTTATAAATGGGTTTATATAATTTTTTGTAATTAGAAGAGAAATTCATGCTAATTTTGAAAATTATTAAAACACAGAAAGTGAAAAAAGCTCATCAATTTTAATTACTGGTTGTAACAACACCATAACATGTAATCTACATTCCAATTGTTCTTTTCTTATAAGTATTTTCCCATTTTTTAAGCTCATTATTATAATTTTTATATAACATATATTCAATTTCCTCTAACTTGAGCCCAAGAACATAGACATTTAGTCTTTGGAATCAATTTCTATAAGTTATTGGCAGGAATATTAAAAGAAATTTTGGATACAATTAATATAAACAGTTCTCTTAAATTGGGAAAGGGGCAAACATTTATTGTGTATGCAATTCTGTACAATTTTATCTTATACTTTAGTGTTGTTTGGGAAGAATTCTAGGAAATGATTCAGAGATTTCCCTTTATTCCTCACAGTACTGCTTCTCCAGGTTCTGCGTTTCCCCGATTCTTAAAGAAAATGGCTAAACCCTGAACCTGTTACCCAGAAGGTCACAGAACTCCTCGATCAACTTTGGCTGTCTCTGGAGAATAGAGAGCAGGCTCTCTCCTGGCCCCAAGATAAAGGATAATGTTTTATTCAGGACCTGGGGTGGGGCTATGTTTACTTGTCCCACATACAAGCGTGCCCACTGTCCCAAACCTGTCTACCTCTGGTTGCCAATGACAGACAAGATTCTTCCATTTTGGAAGGGCAAAAAAGGGGACATGGGAGCAAATCTCTATATTTCTACATAAAGATTTCAGGGAGATATTTTTAGCTTAATGTCCACTAATAGTCTAAAAAGCTGGAAAATGAACTGCTTGGATTACAAAAATGTTTCACAACTTTAAGAAATACTTATCAAATTCACCCAAGAAGGCTTTCAAATTTTGTATCCAGAAGGGTTCTCACCAAAAGGCCTCCCACCAGCTCACTCAAGTGCTCTCTCTCTGTCCCTCTCCCATCCCCCCTCTATCCCCCCTTCCCCTCTCCCTCTCCCTCACCCCCCCTCTGAGATATTCACAGAGGACCTAAATGGGGGTGGAGAACAAATGTACATGTGCTGGTCGTTTCCAAATGCTGCTCAGGGAAATGTCAAACTCCCCACTTCCTTACCAGCTAAGAAAAAGCCATGTTTTCTCTCTTCCATAGGAATGCAAAGGTGATCACTACTGCAACTGGAGCCTTGAACCTCTCTGCACTGCCAAGTACAGAGCTAAAAACAAAGATGCAGGTTCATTTCCACATTCAGGTCTTCCTTCAATGTCTGGCCGATGTACACAGTGCCAAGCCAAAATTCCTGGTTATAAATCACTGGACCAAGTTTTGGGAGCAATTCAAATGAGATCATGCCTATCTCTCTGTTTCTTTTTCTGTCACCAACAGACCACCAGAAGAAGTACTATACATAGGAAGCTTTGTAGCAGCACTTTAAAGACACCCACAAAACCACTTTCCTTAAGAAGGCCACAGCACACTTCTCAAAGACAAGGCAGCAGACTCCTTTCCATCCACTTACCCACCCACAAACCTTCCCATCCCAATTATTTCTCAGTGGAAACTGATAGAGAAAAAGAGGAGATGCACCAAGTTGAATGTCCTGACCCAACTCCTAAGCTGGTAGGTGAGGAGTAACAGATCTTCCTGCAATGCATGTCGTGTCACTGGGGTCACTGAGGCCACTGCTGAACAAGAGAAAGCAGAAAAAAGCTACCAAATCCTTTTCTTTGCTCTTCCCCCAACCCAGCTTTACTAAAGTATACTTGCCAAAAAGAAATTTTATATATATGCAAGGTATACCTCAGATGCTTTGATAGACATATACAATTTGAAATAATTACCACAGGCAACCAATTCTGATTTCCATCATCTTACAAAATGACTGTATTCCCGCTGTAGTGAGGATAATTAAGATCTACTCTCAGCAAATTTCAAGCATGATACAATATAAATTTCAGTCACCATGCTGTATCAATTCATTTTCTTAATCCAGTTCTACCTGCCATGGGGAAACACCTCTCAAATTTTGGCAACAAACTTTCTGTCAAACTTAATTTATAACAGAGTTAGTGTTTGCCTTTCTGTATACTTACTGGTATTTTGTTAAGTTATGAGACGCTATAAAGTATGAGAGGATGGGAACCAAGTGCTACTTTGGGTTAGAATTAGTTATTTCAAATCATCTTTTTCAGGGTTGTATCAGTATAATTTCAATAATTCTAAATTTGATCTTGGGATCCTAAGTGGCATACATGTTTACCCCCCACCTCCCCATACACACAAATACCTATCTGCACAAATCTGTTGCTTGGGATATTTAAGCATTTCCCATTTTTGCATGTATATATGTATGTGCATGCTATTAAGGAACATATAAATCTTGTTTATTAAAATATTATTTGTGCATTCTATTTTTCACCATCCTATTGAGGAAATCGTACAATATCTGACATGAAATATTTATTTGGGAGAAAACTATCACAGAAGTAAAAATAACTAATGCCTCAGCCAGGTAATGCACTAGTGGGAAACAAGAAAAGACCATAAAATTTAGTTTAGTGCCAACTCTACATGGACAGCTAATATTTCACACTTTGGAGTCCTCTGTACCCATTATTAAAACTTTCAGATGATTGTTCTTTAGCTATTCAGAGTCTGTCACTTTAAAACTTGGAAAGGATAGGCAGACTACAAATCAAATTAACCCAGTCGGTAATGCACTAGTGGGAAACAAGAAAAGACCATAAAATTTAGTTTAGTGCCAACTCTACATGGACAGCTAATATTTCACACTTTGGAGTCCTCTGTACCCATTATTAAAACTTTCAGATGATTGTTCTTTAGCTATTCAGAGTCTGTCACTTTAAAACTTGGAAAGGATAGGCAGACTACAAATCAAATTAACCCAGTCTCAAGGTCCACTGTTTCGGTCATCACACAAACCCCAAGATTTTTTTTTTTTTTTTTTTTTTTTTTTTTCACGGGGTTGACTACGACCTC